>NW_028156635.1:0-194000 GCF_964263955.1 Coregonus lavaretus
TTGGCAACCAGCATCGTTGGCCATATTTCTATTTTGCCGAACCTCGCAATTCTCCATAATTAACACAATTTGATTAAAACAGCTGTTGCTGCTGAGAACGCAACACAAACCGGTGGTGCAAATGCTCTTTTCAAGATGCTCCTCCTTGATCACAACAAATGATACACCAAGACTATACTTTCAGGGATCATTTCTATAGTTCTTTACTTGAGAAATGTGTTTCGACAGTGTTAGGTCTCGCTATCCATGATGACGATTTAAGATATTCCTTTCAGAGCATGAATCTGGTGGCTAGGAATGACTTTGTTCATTTTCCTTCCACCTTTGATGACTGTTCTTTGTTCTTCAATGGAACATGGATGAAGGGATTATGTTCTGAGTGGATGTTGATCATGTAAAAAAAAAAAAAAAGCCCAAATCCTTATTGTAATTAACAGAAAGCCTATAAAGCTAAAACTATCAGTCCTGAGACACCATCAAAAATCCATTTTTCATTTATCTGACTTTCATATATCTGCATGTCCAGCGCTTATATTTAGCTTCTCAATGAACTGTTTTACCATTTTCCTTTCAGGACAACCAGGGTTACAAGTAGAAAACAACACTATTTGACATAAACAGTTGCATTCATGAGTTTCATTGACAAATGTCAATAAACATAATAAAGTCTGCCAAAGCAAAAACCTGATCAAAATGAATTTACATGAATGCTGTAAGCACAGAAATACTTTGCTCAGTGGGAAATGAGTATCCAACTAGTCAGTGACAACTCTGTGGAGTTTGGAGTTTGTGACAGAAACTATGTGAGCTTATTAAAGTATTACAGACACTATGTACAGGGTTTTCCTTTGGTCTTCTATGTAGAAGAACCCCTTACCTTCTAACAACCCTTGTGTAGCTTGTGAGCGTCATAGAACAAAACATGTTGCACGTGCATGTTCGGTAGAGTGTGAGCTTTTCATAGATAGCTTTTAATAGTTTGTAATTCAAACCATTCTGACTATACAGATGTTTTTGTAAAAACAAGACCAGGGCTTCTTCAGGATCCGCCTTTGTCTCACAAACACCGCTCTGTCTCAGCCCTCGTTGATCACACAGACTAACTCTTGGTACCACTGGATGCAGAAGACAAAGACAAATCCGATGGTACAACCCATGCGTCTATAGCTCAAACACACAATGTTTAAAAGGGGGTAGAATTCCTAAATCATGCCAGCCAAACAGTGGGTGTCATTGGGTTAATTAGGGGAAAAAATTACCGGCTTTGAAACATGGATGGCTGTATACCAACATTAGGTCATATATCACCTGTTGGCAACCAGCATCGTTGGCCATATTTCTATTTTGCCGAACCTCGCAATTCTCCATAATTAACACAATTTGATTAAAACAGCTGTTGCTGCTGAGAACGCAACACAAACCGGTGGTGCAAATGCTCTTTTCAAGATGCTCCTCCTTGATCACAACAAATGATACACCAAGACTATACTTTCAGGGATCATTTCTATAGTTCTTTACTTGAGAAATGTGTTTCGACAGTGTTAGGTCTCGCTATCCATGATGACGATTTAAGATATTCCTTTCAGAGCATGAATCTGGTGGCTAGGAATGACTTTGTTCATTTTCCTTCCACCTTTGATGACTGTTCTTTGTTCTTCAATGGAACATGGATGAAGGGATTATGTTCTGAGTGGATGTTGATCATGTAAAAAAAAAAAAAGCCTAAATCCTTATTGTAATTAACAGAAAGCCTATAAAGCTAAAACTATCAGTCCTGAGACACCATCAAAAATCCATTTTTCATTTATCTGACTTTCATATATCTGCATGTCCAGCGCTTATATTTAGCTTCTCAATGAACTGTTTTACCATTTTCCTTTCAGGACAACCAGGGTTACAAGTAGAAAACAACACTATTTGACATAAACAGTTGCATTCATGAGTTTCATTGACAAATGTCAATAAACATAATAAAGTCTGCCAAAGCAAAAAACTGATCAAAATGAATTTACATGAATGCTGTAAGCACAGAAATACTTTGCTCAGTGGGAAATGAGTATCCAACTAGTCAGTGACAACTCTGTGGAGTTTGGAGTTTGTGACAGAAACTATGTGAGCTTATTAAAGTATTACAGACACTATGTACAGGGTTTTCCTTTGGTCTTCTATGTAGAATAACCCCTTACCTTCTAACAACCCTTGTGTAGCTTGTGAGCGTCATAGAACAAAACATGTTGCACGTGCATGTTCGGTAGAGTGTGAGCTTTTCATAGATAGCTTTTAATAGTTTGTAATTCAAACCATTCTGACTATACAGATGTTTTTGTAAAAACAAGACCAGGGCTTCTTCAGGATCCGCCTTTGTCTCACAAACACCGCTCTGTCTCAGCCCTCGTTGATCACACAGACTAACTCTTGGTACCACTGGATGCAGAAGACAAAGACAAATCCGATGGTACAACCCATGCGTCTATAGCTCAAACACACAATGTTTAAAAGGGGGTAGATTTCCTAAATCATGCCAGCCAAACAGTGGGTGTCATTGGGTTAATTAGGGGAAAAAATTACCGGCTTTGAAACATGGATGGCTGTATACCAACATTAGGTCATATATCACCTGTTGGCAACCAGCATCGTTGGCCATATTTCTATTTTGCCGAACCTCGCAATTCTCCATAATTAACACAATTTGATTAAAACAGCTGTTGCTGCTGAGAACGCAACACAAACCGGTGGTGCAAATGCTCTTTTCAAGATGCTCCTCCTTGATCACAACAAATGATACACCAAGACTATACTTTCAGGGATCATTTCTATAGTTCTTTACTTGAGAAATGTGTTTCGACAGTGTTAGGTCTCGCTGTCCATGATGACGATTTAAGATATTCCTTTCAGAGCATGAATCTGGTGGCTAGGAATGACTTTGTTCATTTTCCTTCCACCTTTGATGACTGTTCTTTGTTCTTCAATGGAACATGGATGAAGGGATTATGTTCTGAGTGGATGTTGATCATGTAAAAAAAAAAAAAAAGCCTAAATCCTTATTGTAATTAACAGAAAGCCTATAAAGCTAAAACTATCAGTCCTGAGACACCATCAAAAATCCATTTTTCATTTATCTGACTTTCATATATCTGCATGTCCAGCGCTTATATTTAGCTTCTCAATGAACTGTTTTACCATTTTCCTTTCAGGACAACCAGGGTTACAAGTAGAAAACAACACTATTTGACATAAACAGTTGCATTCATGAGTTTCATTGACAAATGTCAATAAACATAATAAAGTCTGCCAAAGCAAAAACCTGATCAAAATGAATTTACATGAATGCTGTAAGCACAGAAATACTTTGCTCAGTGGGAAATGAGTATCCAACTAGTCAGTGACAACTCTGTGGAGTTTGGAGTTTGTGACAGAAACTATGTGAGCTTATTAAAGTATTACAGACACTATGTACAGGGTTTTCCTTTGGTCTTCTATGTAGAAGAACCCCTTACCTTCTAACAACCCTTGTGTAGCTTGTGAGCGTCATAGAACAAAACATGTTGCACGTGCATGTTCGGTAGAGTGTGAGCTTTTCATAGATAGTTTTTAATAGTTTGTAATTCAAACCATTCTGACTATACAGATGTTTTTGTAAAAACAAGACCAGGGCTTCTTCAGGATCCGCCTTTGTCTCACAAACACCGCTCTGTCTCAGCCCTCGTTGATCACACAGACTAACTCTTGGTACCACTGGATGCAGAAGACAAAGACAAATCCGATGGTACAACCCATGCGTCTATAGCTCAAACACACAATGTTTAAAAGGGGGTAGAATTCCTAAATCATGCCAGCCAAACAGTGGGTGTCATTGGGTTAATTAGGGGAAAAAATTACCGGCTTTGAAACATGGATGGCTGTATACCAACATTAGGTCATATATCACCTGTTGGCAACCAGCATCGTTGGCCATATTTCTATTTTGCCGAACCTCGCAATTCTCCATAATTAACACAATTTGATTAAAACAGCTGTTGCTGCTGAGAACGCAACACAAACCGGTGGTGCAAATGCTCTTTTCAAGATGCTCCTCCTTGATCACAACAAATGATACACCAAGACTATACTTTCAGGGATCATTTCTATAGTTCTTTACTTGAGAAATGTGTTTCGACAGTGTTAGGTCTCGCTATCCATGATGACGATTTAAGATATTCCTTTCAGAGCATGAATCTTGTGGCTAGGAATGACTTTGTTCATTTTCCTTCCACCTTTGATGACTGTTCTTTGTTCTTCAATGGAACATGGATGAAGGGATTATGTTCTGAGTGGATGTTGATCATGTAAAAAAAAAAAAAGCCTAAATCCTTATTGTAATTAACAGAAAGCCTATAAAGCTAAAACTATCAGTCCTGAGACACCATCAAAAATCCATTTTTCATTTATCTGACTTTCATATATCTGCATGTCCAGCGCTTATATTTAGCTTCTCAATGAACTGTTTTACCATTTTCCTTTCAGGACAACCAGGGTTACAAGTAGAAAACAACACTATTTGACATAAACAGTTGCATTCATGAGTTTCATTGACAAATGTCAATAAACATAATAAAGTCTGCCAAAGCAAAAAACTGATCAAAATGAATTTACATGAATGCTGTAAGCACAGAAATACTTTGCTCAGTGGGAAATGAGTATCCAACTAGTCAGTGACAACTCTGTGGAGTTTGGAGTTTGTGACAGAAACTATGTGAGCTTATTAAAGTATTACAGACACTATGTACAGGGTTTTCCTTTGGTCTTCTATGTAGAATAACCCCTTACCTTCTAACAACCCTTGTGTAGCTTGTGAGCGTCATAGAACAAAACATGTTGCACGTGCATGTTCGGTAGAGTGTGAGCTTTTCATAGATAGCTTTTAATAGTTTGTAATTCAAACCATTCTGACTATACAGATGTTTTTGTAAAAACAAGACCAGGGCTTCTTCAGGATCCGCCTTTGTCTCACAAACACCGCTCTGTCTCAGCCCTCGTTGATCACACAGACTAACTCTTGGTACCACTGGATGCAGAAGACAAAGACAAATCCGATGGTACAACCCATGCGTCTATAGCTCAAACACACAATGTTTAAAAGGGGGTAGAATTCCTAAATCATGCCAGCCAAACAGTGGGTGTCATTGGGTTAATCAGGGGAAAAAATTACCGGCTTTGAAACATGGATGGCTGTATACCAACATTAGGTCATATATCACCTGTTGGCAACCAGCATCGTTGG
Source organism: Coregonus lavaretus (assembly GCF_964263955.1). Taxonomy (NCBI): domain Eukaryota; kingdom Metazoa; phylum Chordata; class Actinopteri; order Salmoniformes; family Salmonidae; genus Coregonus; species Coregonus lavaretus. Next base: position 5,261 of record NW_028156635.1, read on the forward strand.
CCATATTTCTATTTTGCCGAACCTCGCAATTCTCCATAATTAACACAATTTGATTAAAACAGCTGTTGCTGCTGAGAACGCAACACAAACCGGTGGTGCAAATGCTCTTTTCAAGATGCTCCTCCTTGATCACAACAAATGATACACCAAGACTATACTTTCAGGGATCATTTCTATAGTTCTTTACTTGAGAAATGTGTTTCGACAGTGTTAGGTCTCGCTATCCATGATGACGATTTAAGATATTCCTTTCAGAGCATGAATCTGGTGGCTAGGAATGACTTTGTTCATTTTCCTTCCACCTTTGATGACTGTTCTTTGTTCTTCAATGGAACATGGATGAAGGGATTATGTTCTGAGTGGATGTTGATCATGTAAAAAAAAAAAAGCCTAAATCCTTATTGTAATTAACAGAAAGCCTATAAAGCTAAAACTATCAGTCCTGAGACACCATCAAAAATCCATTTTTCATTTATCTGACTTTCATATATCTGCATGTCCAGCGCTTATATTTAGCTTCTCAATGAACTGTTTTACCATTTTCCTTTCAGGACAACCAGGGTTACAAGTAGAAAACAACACTATTTGACATAAACAGTTGCATTCATGAGTTTCATTGACAAATGTCAATAAACATAATAAAGTCTGCCAAAGCAAAAACCTGATCAAAATGAATTTACATGAATGCTGTAAGCACAGAAATACTTTGCTCAGTGGGAAATGAGTATCCAACTAGTCAGTGACAACTCTGTGGAGTTTGGAGTTTGTGACAGAAACTATGTGAGCTTATTAAAGTATTACAGACACTATGTACAGGGTTTTCCTTTGGTCTTCTATGTAGAAGAACCCCTTACCTTCTAACAACCCTTGTGTAGCTTGTGAGCGTCATAGAACAAAACATGTTGCACGTGCATGTTCGGTAGAGTGTGAGCTTTTCATAGATAGCTTTTAATAGTTTGTAATTCAAACCATTCTGACTATACAGATGTTTTTGTAAAAACAAGACCAGGGCTTCTTCAGGATCCGCCTTTGTCTCACAAACACCGCTCTGTCTCAGCCCTCGTTGATCACACAGACTAACTCTTGGTACCACTGGATGCAGAAGACAAAGACAAATCCGATGGTACAACCCATGCGTCTATAGCTCAAACACACAATGTTTAAAAGGGGGTAGAATTCCTAAATCATGCCAGCCAAACAGTGGGTGTCATTGGGTTATGGGAAAAAATTACCGGCTTTGAAACATGGATGGCTGTATACCAACATTAGTTCATATATCACCTGTTGGCAACCAGCATCGTTGGCCATATTTCTATTTTGCCGAACCTCGCAATTCTCCATAATTAACACAATTTGATTAAAACAGCTGTTGCTGCTGAGAAATGCAACACAAACCGGTGGTGCAAATGCTCTTTTCAAGATGCTCCTCCTTGATCACAACAAATGATACACCAAGACTATACTTTCAGGGATCATTTCTATAGTTCTTTACTTGAGAAATGTGTTTTGACAGTGTTAGGTCTCGCTATCCATGATGACGATTTAAGATATTCCTTTCAGAGCATGAATCTGGTGGCTAGGAATGACTTTGTTCATTTTCCTTCCACCTTTGATGACTGTTCTTTGTTCTTCAATGGAACATGGATGAAGGGATTATGTTCTGAGTGGATGTTGATCATGTAAAAAAAAAAAAAAGCCTAAATCCTTATTGTAATTAACAGAAAGCCTATAAAGCTAAAACTATCAGTCCTGAGACATCATCAAAAATCCATTTTTCATTTATCTGACTTTCATATATCTGCATGTCCAGCGCTTATATTTAGCTTCTCAATGAACTGTTTTACCATTTTCCTTTCAGGACAACCAGGGTTACAAGTAGAAAACAACACTATTTGACATAAACAGTTGCATTCATGAGTTTCATTGACAAATGTCAATAAACATAATAAAGTCTGCCAAAGCAAAAACCTGATCAAAATGAATTTACATGAATGCTGTAAGCACAGAAATACTTTGCTCAGTGGGAAATGAGTATCCAACTAGTCAGTGACAACTCTGTGGAGTTTGGAGTTTGTGACAGAAACTATGTGAGCTTATTAAAGTATTACAGACACTATGTACAGGGTTTTCCTTTGGTCTTCTATGTAGAAGAACCCCTTACCTTCTAACAACCCTTGTGTAGCTTGTGAGCGTCATAGAACAAAACATGTTGCACGTGCATGTTCGGTAGAGTGTGAGCTTTTCATAGATAGCTTTTAATAGTTTGTAATTCAAACCATTCTGACTATACAGATGTTTTTGTAAAAACAAGACCAGGGCTTCTTCAGGATCCGCCTTTGTCTCACAAACACCGCTCTGTCTCAGCCCTCGTTGATCACACAGACTAACTCTTGGTACCACTGGATGCAGAAGACAAAGACAAATCCGATGGTACAACCCATGCGTCTATAGCTCAAACACACAATGTTTAAAAGGGGGTAGAATTCCTAAATCATGCCAGCCAAACAGTGGGTGTCATTGGGTTAATTAGGGGAAAAAATTACCGGCTTTGAAACATGGATGGCTGTATACCAACATTAGGTCATATATCACCTGTTGGCAACCAGCATCGTTGGCCATATTTCTATTTTGCCGAACCTCGCAATTCTCCATAATTAACACAATTTGATTAAAACAGCTGTTGCTGCTGAGAACGCAACACAAACCGGTGGTGCAAATGCTCTTTTCAAGATGCTCCTCCTTGATCACAACAAATGATACACCAAGACTATACTTTCAGGGATCATTTCTATAGTTCTTTACTTGAGAAATGTGTTTCGACAGTGTTAGGTCTCGCTATCCATGATGACGATTTAAGATATTCCTTTCAGAGCATGAATCTGGTGGCTAGGAATGACTTTGTTCATTTTCCTTCCACCTTTGATGACTGTTCTTTGTTCTTCAATGGAACATGGATGAAGGGATTATGTTCTGAGTGGATGTTGATCATGTAAAAAAAAAAAAAGCCTAAATCCTTATTGTAATTAACAGAAAGCCTATAAAGCTAAAACTATCAGTCCTGAGACACCATCAAAAATCCATTTTTCATTTATCTGACTTTCATATATCTGCATGTCCAGCGCTTATATTTAGCTTCTCAATGAACTGTTTTACCATTTTCCTTTCAGGACAACCAGGGTTACAAGTAGAAAACAACACTATTTGACATAAACAGTTGCATTCATGAGTTTCATTGACAAATGTCAATAAACATAATAAAGTCTGCCAAAGCAAAAACCTGATCAAAATGAATTTACATGAATGCTGTAAGCACAGAAATACTTTGCTCAGTGGGAAATGAGTATCCAACTAGTCAGTGACAACTCTGTGGAGTTTGGAGTTTGTGACAGAAACTATGTGAGCTTATTAAAGTATTACAGACACTATGTACAGGGTTTTCCTTTGGTCTTCTATGTAGAAGAACCCCTTACCTTCTAACAACCCTTGTGTAGCTTGTGAGCGTCATAGAACAAAACATGTTGCACGTGCATGTTCGGTAGAGTGTGAGCTTTTCATAGATAGCTTTTAATAGTTTGTAATTCAAACCATTCTGACTATACAGATGTTTTTGTAAAAACAAGACCAGGGCTTCTTCAGGATCCGCCTTTGTCTCACAAACACCGCTCTGTCTCAGCCCTCGTTGATCACACAGACTAACTCTTGGTACCACTGGATGCAGAAGACAAAGACAAATCCGATGGTACAACCCATGCGTCTATAGCTCAAACACACAATGTTTAAAAGGGGGTAGAATTCCTAAATCATGCCAGCCAAACAGTGGGTGTCATTGGGTTAATTAGGGGAAAAAATTACCGGCTTTGAAACATGGATGGCTGTATACCAACATTAGGTCATATATCACCTGTTGGCAACCAGCATCGTTGGCCATATTTCTATTTTGCCGAACCTCGCAATTCTCCATAATTAACACAATTTGATTAAAACAGCTGTTGCTGCTGAGAACGCAACACAAACCGGTGGTGCAAATGCTCTTTTCAAGATGCTCCTCCTTGATCACAACAAATGATACACCAAGACTATACTTTCAGGGATCATTTCTATAGTTCTTTACTTGAGAAATGTGTTTCGACAGTGTTAGGTCTCGCTATCCATGATGACGATTTAAGATATTCCTTTCAGAGCATGAATCTGGTGGCTAGGAATGACTTTGTTCATTTTCCTTCCACCTTTGATGACTGTTCTTTGTTCTTCAATGGAACATGGATGAAGGGATTATGTTCTGAGTGGATGTTGATCATGTAAAAAAAAAAAAAAAGCCTAAATCCTTATTGTAATTAACAGAAAGCCTATAAAGCTAAAACTATCAGTCCTGAGACACCATCAAAAATCCATTTTTCATTTATCTGACTTTCATATATCTGCATGTCCAGCGCTTATATTTAGCTTCTCAATGAACTGTTTTACTATTTTCCTTTCAGGACAACCAGGGTTACAAGTAGAAAACAACACTATTTGACATAAACAGTTGCATTCATGAGTTTCATTGACAAATGTCAATAAACATAATAAAGTCTGCCAAAGCAAAAACCTGATCAAAATGAATTTACATGAATGCTGTAAGCACAGAAATACTTTGCTCAGTGGGAAATGAGTATCCAACTAGTCAGTGACAACTCTGTGGAGTTTGGAGTTTGTGACAGAAACTATGTGAGCTTATTAAAGTATTACAGACACTATGTACAGGGTTTTCCTTTGGTCTTCTATGTAGAAGAACCCCTTACCTTCTAACAACCCTTGTGTAGCTTGTGAGCGTCATAGAACAAAACATGTTGCACGTGCATGTTCGGTAGAGTGTGAGCTTTTCATAGATAGCTTTTAATAGTTTGTAATTCAAACCATTCTGACTATACAGATGTTTTTGTAAAAACAAGACCAGGGCTTCTTCAGGATCTGCCTTTGTCTCACAAACACCGCTCTGTCTCAGCCCTCGTTGATCACACAGACTAAGTCTTGGTACCACTGGATGCAGAAGACAAAGACTAATCCGATGGTACAACCCATGCGTCTATAGCTCAAACACACAATGTTTAAAAGGGGGTAGAATTCCTAAATCATGCCAGCCAAACAGTGGGTGTCATTGGGTTAATTAGGGGAAAAAATTACCGGCTTTGAAACATGGATGGCTGTATACCAACATTAGGTCATATATCACCTGTTGGCAACCAGCATCGTTGGCCATATTTCTATTTTGCCGAACCTCGCAATTCTCCATAATTAACACAATTTGATTAAAACAGCTGTTGCTGCTGAGAACGCAACACAAACCGGTGGTGCAAATGCTCTTTTCAAGATGCTCCTCCTTGATCACAACAAATGATACACCAAGACTATACTTTCAGGGATCATTTCTATAGTTCTTTACTTGAGAAATGTGTTTCGACAGTGTTAGGTCTCGCTATCCATGATGACGATTTAAGATATTCCTTTCAGAGCATGAATCTGGTGGCTAGGAATGACTTTGTTCATTTTCCTTCCACCTTTGATGACTGTTCTTTGTTCTTCAATGGAACATGGATGAAGGGATTATGTTCTGAGTGGATGTTGATCATGTAAAAAAAAAAAAAAAAGCCTAAATCCTTATTGTAATTAACAGAAAGCCTATAAAGCTAAAACTATCAGTCCTGAGACACCATCAAAAATCCATTTTTCATTTATCTGACTTTCATATATCTGCATGTCCAGCGCTTATATTTAGCTTCTCAATGAACTGTTTTACCATTTTCCTTTCAGGACAACCAGGGTTACAAGTAGAAAACAACACTATTTGACATAAACAGTTGCATTCATGAGTTTCATTGACAAATGTCAATAAACATAATAAAGTCTGCCAAAGCAAAAACCTGATCAAAATGAATTTACATGAATGCTGTAAGCACAGAAATACTTTGCTCAGTGGGAAATGAGTATCCAACTAGTCAGTGACAACTCTGTGGAGTTTGGAGTTTGTGACAGAAACTATGTGAGCTTATTAAAGTATTACAGACACTATGTACAGGGTTTTCCTTTGGTCTTCTATGTAGAAGAACCCCTTACCTTCTAACAACCCTTGTGTAGCTTGTGAGCGTCATAGAACAAAACATGTTGCACGTGCATGTTCGGTAGAGTGTGAGCTTTTCATAGATAGCTTTTAATAGTTTGTAATTCAAACCATTCTGACTATACAGATGTTTTTGTAAAAACAAGACCAGGGCTTCTTCAGGATCCGCCTTTGTCTCACAAACACCGCTCTGTCTCAGCCCTCGTTGATCACACAGACTAAGTCTTGGTACCACTGGATGCAGAAGACAAAGACTAATCCGATGGTACAACCCATGCGTCTATAGCTCAAACACACAATGTTTAAAAGGGGGTAGAATTCCTAAATCATGCCAGCCAAACAGTGGGTGTCATTGGGTTAATTAGGGGAAAAAATTACCGGCTTTGAAACATGGATGGCTGTATACCAACATTAGGTCATATATCACCTGTTGGCAACCAGCATCGTTGGCCATATTTCTATTTTGCCGAACCTCGCAATTCTCCATAATTAACACAATTTGATTAAAACAGCTGTTGCTGCTGAGAACGCAACACAAACCGGTGGTGCAAATGCTCTTTTCAAGATGCTCCTCCTTGATCACAACAAATGATACACCAAGACTATACTTTCAGGGATCATTTCTATAGTTCTTTACTTGAGAAATGTGTTTCGACAGTGTTAGGTCTCGCTATCCATGATGACGATTTAAGATATTCCTTTCAGAGCATGAATCTGGTGGCTAGGAATGACTTTGTTCATTTTCCTTCCACCTTTGATGACTGTTCGTTGTTCTTCAATGGAACATGGATGAAGGGATTATGTTCTGAGTGGATGTTGATCATGTAAAAAAAAAAAAAAAGCCTAAATCCTTATTGTAATTAACAGAAAGCCTATAAAGCTAAAACTATCAGTCCTGAGACACCATCAAAAATCCATTTTTCATTTATCTGACTTTCATATATCTGCATGTCCAGCGCTTATATTTAGCTTCTCAATGAACTGTTTTACCATTTTCCTTTCAGGACAACCAGGGTTACAAGTAGAAAACAACACTATTTGACATAAACAGTTGCATTCATGAGTTTCATTGACAAATGTCAATAAACATAATAAAGTCTGCCAAAGCAAAAACCTGATCAAAATGAATTTACATGAATGCTGTAAGCACAGAAATACTTTGCTCAGTGGGAAATGAGTATCCAACTAGTCAGTGACAACTCTGTGGAGTTTGGAGTTTGTGACAGAAACTATGTGAGCTTATTAAAGTATTACAGACACTATGTACAGGGTTTTCCTTTGGTCTTCTATGTAGAAGAACCCCTTACCTTCTAACAACCCTTGTGTAGCTTGTGAGCGTCATAGAACAAAACATGTTGCACGTGCATGTTCGGTAGAGTGTGAGCTTTTCATAGATAGCTTTTAATAGTTTGTAATTCAAACCATTCTGACTATACAGATGTTTTTGTAAAAACAAGACCAGGGCTTCTTCAGGATCCGCCTTTGTCTCACAAACACCGCTCTGTCTCAGCCCTCGTTGATCACACAGACTAAGTCTTGGTACCACTGGATGCAGAAGACAAAGACAAATCCGATGGTACAACCCATGCGTCTATAGCTCAAACACACAATGTTTAAAAGGGGGTAGAATTCCTAAATCATGCCAGCCAAACAGTGGGTGTCATTGGGTTAATTAGGGGAAAAAATTACCGGCTTTGAAACATGGATGGCTGTATACCAACATTAGGTCACATATCACCTGTTGGCAACCAGCATCGTTGGCCATATTTCTATTTTGCCGAACCTCGCAATTCTCCATAATTAACACAATTTGATTAAAACAGCTGTTGCTGCTGAGAACGCAACACAAACCGGTGGTGCAAATGCTCTTTTCAAGATGCTCCTCCTTGATCACAACAAATGATACACCAAGACTATACTTTCAGGGATCATTTCTATAGTTCTTTACTTGAGAAATGTGTTTCGACAGTGTTAGGTCTCGCTATCCATGATGACGATTTAAGATATTCCTTTCAGAGCATGAATCTGGTGGCTAGGAATGACTTTGTTCATTTTCCTTCCACCTTTGATGACTGTTCTTTGTTCTTCAATGGAACATGGATGAAGGGATTATGTTCTGAGTGGATGTTGATCATGTAAAAAAAAAAAAAAGCCTAAATCCTTATTGTAATTAACAGAAAGCCTATAAAGCTAAAACTATCAGTCCTGAGACACCATCAAAAATCCATTTTTCATTTATCTGACTTTCATATATCTGCATGTCCAGCGCTTATATTTAGCTTCTCAATGAACTGTTTTACCATTTTCCTTTCAGGACAACCAGGGTTACAAGTAGAAAACAACACTATTTGACATAAACAGTTGCATTCATGAGTTTCATTGACAAATGTCAATAAACATAATAAAGTCTGCCAAAGCAAAAACCTGATCAAAATGAATTTACATGAATGCTGTAAGCACAGAAATACTTTGCTCAGTGGGAAATGAGTATCCAACTAGTCAGTGACAACTCTGTGGAGTTTGGAGTTTGTGACAGAAACTATGTGAGCTTATTAAAGTATTACAGACACTATGTACAGGGTTTTCCTTTGGTCTTCTATGTAGAAGAACCCCTTACCTTCTAACAACCCTTGTGTAGCTTGTGAGCGTCATAGAACAAAACATGTTGCACGTGCATGTTCGGTAGAGTGTGAGCTTTTCATAGATAGCTTTTAATAGTTTGTAATTCAAACCATTCTGACTATACAGATGTTTTTGTAAAAACAAGACCAGGGCTTCTTCAGGATCCGCCTTTGTCTCACAAACACCGCTCTGTCTCAGCCCTCGTTGATCACACAGACTAAGTCTTGGTACCACTGGATGCAGAAGACAAAGACAAATCCGATGGTACAACCCATGCGTCTATAGCTCAAACACACAATGTTTAAAAGGGGGTAGAATTCCTAAATCATGCCAGCCAAACAGTGGGTGTCATTGGGTTAATTAGGGGAAAAAATTACCGGCTTTGAAACATGGATGGCTGTATACCAACATTAGGTCACATATCACCTGTTGGCAACCAGCATCGTTGGCCATATTTCTATTTTGCCGAACCTCGCAATTCTCCATAATTAACACAATTTGATTAAAACAGCTGTTGCTGCTGAGAACGCAACACAAACCGGTGGTGCAAATGCTCTTTTCAAGATGCTCCTCCTTGATCACAACAAATGATACACCAAGACTATACTTTCAGGGATCATTTCTATAGTTCTTTACTTGAGAAATGTGTTTCGACAGTGTTAGGTCTCGCTATCCATGATGACGATTTAAGATATTCCTTTCAGAGCATGAATCTGGTGGCTAGGAATGACTTTGTTCATTTTCCTTCCACCTTTGATGACTGTTCTTTGTTCTTCAATGGAACATGGATGAAGGGATTATGTTCTGAGTGGATGTTGATCATGTAAAAAAAAAAAAAAGCCTAAATCCTTATTGTAATTAACAGAAAGCCTATAAAGCTAAAACTATCAGTCCTGAGACACCATCAAAAATCCATTTTTCATTTATCTGACTTTCATATATCTGCATGTCCAGCGCTTATATTTAGCTTCTCAATGAACTGTTTTACCATTTTCCTTTCAGGACAACCAGGGTTACAAGTAGAAAACAACACTATTTGACATAAACAGTTGCATTCATGAGTTTCATTGACAAATGTCAATAAACATAATAAAGTCTGCCAAAGCAAAAACCTGATCAAAATGAATTTACATGAATGCTGTAAGCACAGAAATACTTTGCTCAGTGGGAAATGAGTATCCAACTAGTCAGTGACAACTCTGTGGAGTTTGGAGTTTGTGACAGAAACTATGTGAGCTTATTAAAGTATTACAGACACTATGTACAGGGTTTTCCTTTGGTCTTCTATGTAGAAGAACCCCTTACCTTCTAACAACCCTTGTGTAGCTTGTGAGCGTCATAGAACAAAACATGTTGCACGTGCATGTTCGGTAGAGTGTGAGCTTTTCATAGATAGCTTTTAATAGTTTGTAATTCAAACCATTCTGACTATACAGATGTTTTTGTAAAAACAAGACCAGGGCTTCTTCAGGATCCGCCTTTGTCTCACAAACACCGCTCTGTCTCAGCCCTCGTTGATCACACAGACTAAGTCTTGGTACCACTGGATGCAGAAGACAAAGACTAATCCGATGGTACAACCCATGCGTCTATAGCTCAAACACACAATGTTTAAAAGGGGGTAGAATTCCTAAATCATGCCAGCCAAACAGTGGGTGTCATTGGGTTAATTAGGGGAAAAAATTACCGGCTTTGAAACATGGATGGCTGTATACCAACATTAGGTCACATATCACCTGTTGGCAACCAGCATCGTTGGCCATATTTCTATTTTGCCGAACCTCGCAATTCTCCATAATTAACACAATTTGATTAAAACAGCTGTTGCTGCTGAGAACGCAACACAAACCGGTGGTGCAAATGCTCTTTTCAAGATGCTCCTCCTTGATCACAACAAATGATACACCAAGACTATACTTTCAGGGATCATTTCTATAGTTCTTTACTTGAGAAATGTGTTTCGACAGTGTTAGGTCTCGCTATCCATGCTGACGATTTAAGATATTCCTTTCAGAGCATGAATCTGGTGGCTAGGAATGACTTTGTTCATTTTCCTTCCACCTTTGATGACTGTTCTTTGTTCTTCAATGGAACATGGATGAAGGGATTATGTTCTGAGTGGATGTTGATCATGTAAAAAAAAAAAAAAGCCTAAATCCTTATTGTAATTAACAGAAAGCCTATAAAGCTAAAACTATCAGTCCTGAGACACCATCAAAAATCCATTTTTCATTTATCTGACTTTCATATATCTGCATGTCCAGCGCTTATATTTAGCTTCTCAATGAACTGTTTTACCATTTTCCTTTCAGGACAACCAGGGTTACAAGTAGAAAACAACACTATTTGACATAAACAGTTGCATTCATGAGTTTCATTGACAAATGTCAATAAACATAATAAAGTCTGCCAAAGCAAAAACCTGATCAAAATGAATTTACATGAATGCTGTAAGCACAGAAATACTTTGCTCAGTGGGAAATGAGTATCCAACTAGTCAGTGACAACTCTGTGGAGTTTGGAGTTTGTGACAGAAACTATGTGAGCTTATTAAAGTATTACAGACACTATGTACAGGGTTTTCCTTTGGTCTTCTATGTAGAAGAACCCCTTACCTTCTAACAACCCTTGTGTAGCTTGTGAGCGTCATAGAACAAAACATGTTGCACGTGCATGTTCGGTAGAGTGTGAGCTTTTCATAGATAGCTTTTAATAGTTTGTAATTCAAACCATTCTGACTATACAGATGTTTTTGTAAAAACAAGACCAGGGCTTCTTCAGGATCCGCCTTTGTCTCACAAACACCGCTCTGTCTCAGCCCTCGTTGATCACACAGACTAAGTCTTGGTACCACTGGATGCAGAAGACAAAGACTAATCCGATGGTACAACCCATGCGTCTATAGCTCAAACACACAATGTTTAAAAGGGGGTAGAATTCCTAAATCATGCCAGCCAAACAGTGGGTGTCATTGGGTTAATTAGGGGAAAAAATTACCGGCTTTGAAACATGGATGGCTGTATACCAACATTAGGTCATATATCACCTGTTGGCAACCAGCATCGTTGGCCATATTTCTATTTTGCCGAACCTCGCAATTCTCCATAATTAACACAATTTGATTAAAACAGCTGTTGCTGCTGAGAACGCAACACAAACCGGTGGTGCAAATGCTCTTTTCAAGATGCTCCTCCTTGATCACAACAAATGATACACCAAGACTATACTTTCAGGGATCATTTCTATAGTTCTTTACTTGAGAAATGTGTTTCGACAGTGTTAGGTCTCGCTATCCATGATGACGATTTAAGATATTCCTTTCAGAGCATGAATCTGGTGGCTAGGAATGACTTTGTTCATTTTCCTTCCACCTTTGATGACTGTTCTTTGTTCTTCAATGGAACATGGATGAAGGGATTATGTTCTGAGTGGATGTTGATCATGTAAAAAAAAAAAAAAAGCCTAAATCCTTATTGTAATTAACAGAAAGCCTATAAAGCTAAAACTATCAGTCCTGAGACACCATCAAAAATCCATTTTTCATTTATCTGACTTTCATATATCTGCATGTCCAGCGCTTATATTTAGCTTCTCAATGAACTGTTTTACCATTTTCCTTTCAGGACAACCAGGGTTACAAGTAGAAAACAACACTATTTGACATAAACAGTTGCATTCATGAGTTTCATTGACAAATGTCAATAAACATAATAAAGTCTGCCAAAGCAAAAACCTGATCAAAATGAATTTACATGAATGCTGTAAGCACAGAAATACTTTGCTCAGTGGGAAATGAGTATCCAACTAGTCAGTGACAACTCTGTGGAGTTTGGAGTTTGTGACAGAAACTATGTGAGCTTATTAAAGTATTACAGACACTATGTACAGGGTTTTCCTTTGGTCTTCTATGTAGAAGAACCCCTTACCTTCTAACAACCCTTGTGTAGCTTGTGAGCGTCATAGAACAAAACATGTTGCACGTGCATGTTCGGTAGAGTGTGAGCTTTTCATAGATAGCTTTTAATAGTTTGTAATTCAAACCATTCTGACTATACAGATGTTTTTGTAAAAACAAGACCAGGGCTTCTTCAGGATCCGCCTTTGTCTCACAAACACCGCTCTGTCTCAGCCCTCGTTGATCACACAGACTAAGTCTTGGTACCACTGGATGCAGAAGACAAAGACAAATCCGATGGTACAACCCATGCGTCTATAGCTCAAACACACAATGTTTAAAAGGGGGTAGAATTCCTAAATCATGCCAGCCAAACAGTGGGTGTCATTGGGTTAATTAGGGGAAAAAATTACCGGCTTTGAAACATGGATGGCTGTATACCAACATTAGGTCACATATCACCTGTTGGCAACCAGCATCGTTGGCCATATTTCTATTTTGCCGAACCTCGCAATTCTCCATAATTAACACAATTTCATTAAAACAGCTGTTGCTGCTGAGAACGCAACACAAACCGGTGGTGCAAATGCTCTTTTCAAGATGCTCCTCCTTGATCACAACAAATGATACACCAAGACTATACTTTCAGGGATCATTTCTATAGTTCTTTACTTGAGAAATGTGTTTCGACAGTGTTAGGTCTCGCTATCCATGATGACGATTTAAGATATTCCTTTCAGAGCATGAATCTGGTGGCTAGGAATGACTTTGTTCATTTTCCTTCCACCTTTGATGACTGTTCTTTGTTCTTCAATGGAACATGGATGAAGGGATTATGTTCTGAGTGGATGTTGATCATGTAAAAAAAAAAAAAAGCCTAAATCCTTATTGTAATTAACAGAAAGCCTATAAAGCTAAAACTATCAGTCCTGAGACACCATCAAAAATCCATTTTTCATTTATCTGACTTTCATATATCTGCATGTCCAGCGCTTATATTTAGCTTCTCAATGAACTGTTTTACCATTTTCCTTTCAGGACAACCAGGGTTACAAGTAGAAAACAACACTATTTGACATAAACAGTTGCATTCATGAGTTTCATTGACAAATGTCAATAAACATAATAAAGTCTGCCAAAGCAAAAACCTGATCAAAATGAATTTACATGAATGCTGTAAGCACAGAAATACTTTGCTCAGTGGGAAATGAGTATCCAACTAGTCAGTGACAACTCTGTGGAGTTTGGAGTTTGTGACAGAAACTATGTGAGCTTATTAAAGTATTACAGACACTATGTACAGGGTTTTCCTTTGGTCTTCTATGTAGAAGAACCCCTTACCTTCTAACAACCCTTGTGTAGCTTGTGAGCGTCATAGAACAAAACATGTTGCACGTGCATGTTCGGTAGAGTGTGAGCTTTTCATAGATAGCTTTTAATAGTTTGTAATTCAAACCATTCTGACTATACAGATGTTTTTGTAAAAACAAGACCAGGGCTTCTTCAGGATCCGCCTTTGTCTCACAAACACCGCTCTGTCTCAGCCCTCGTTGATCACACAGACTAACTCTTGGTACCACTGGATGCAGAAGACAAAGACAAATCCGATGGTACAACCCATGCGTCTATAGCTCAAACACACAATGTTTAAAAGGGGGTAGAATTCCTAAATCATGCCAGCCAAACAGTGGGTGTCATTGGGTTAATTAGGGGAAAAAATTACCGGCTTTGAAACATGGATGGCTGTATACCAACATTAGGTCATATATCACCTGTTGGCAACCAGCATCGTTGGCCATATTTCTATTTTGCCGAACCTCGCAATTCTCCATAATTAACACAATTTGATTAAAACAGCTGTTGCTGCTGAGAACGCAACACAAACCGGTGGTGCAAATGCTCTTTTCAAGATGCTCCTCCTTGATCACAACAAATGATACACCAAGACTATACTTTCAGGGATCATTTCTATAGTTCTTTACTTGAGAAATGTGTTTCGACAGTGTTAGGTCTCGCTATCCATGATGACGATTTAAGATATTCCTTTCAGAGCATGAATCTGGTGGCTAGGAATGACTTTGTTCATTTTCCTTCCACCTTTGATGACTGTTCTTTGTTCTTCAATGGAACATGGATGAAGGGATTATGTTCTGAGTGGATGTTGATCATGTAAAAAAAAAAAAAAAGCCTAAATCCTTATTGTAATTAACAGAAAGCCTATAAAGCTAAAACTATCAGTCCTGAGACACCATCAAAAATCCATTTTTCATTTATCTGACTTTCATATATCTGCATGTCCAGCGCTTATATTTAGCTTCTCAATTAACTGTTTTACCATTTTCCTTTCAGGACAACCAGGGTTACAAGTAGAAAACAACACTATTTGACATAAACAGTTGCATTCATGAGTTTCATTGACAAATGTCAATAAACATAATAAAGTCTGCCAAAGCAAAAACCTGATCAAAATGAATTTACATGAATGCTGTAAGCACAGAAATACTTTGCTCAGTGGGAAATGAGTATCCAACTAGTCAGTGACAACTCTGTGGAGTTTGGAGTTTGTGACAGAAACTATGTGAGCTTATTAAAGTATTACAGACACTATGTACAGGGTTTTCCTTTGGTCTTCTATGTAGAAGAACCCCTTACCTTCTAACAACCCTTGTGTAGCTTGTGAGCGTCATAGAACAAAACATGTTGCACGTGCATGTTCGGTAGAGTGTGAGCTTTTCATAGATAGCTTTTAATAGTTTGTAATTCAAACCATTCTGACTATACAGATGTTTTTGTAAAAACAAGACCAGGGCTTCTTCAGGATCCGCCTTTGTCTCACAAACACCGCTCTGTCTCAGCCCTCGTTGATCACACAGACTAAGTCTTGGTACCACTGGATGCAGAAGACAAAGACAAATCCGATGGTACAACCCATGCGTCTATAGCTCAAACACACAATGTTTAAAAGGGGGTAGAATTCCTAAATCATGCCAGCCAAACAGTGGGTGTCATTGGGTTAATTAGGGGAAAAAATTACCGGCTTTGAAACATGGATGGCTGTATACCAACATTAGGTCACATATCACCTGTTGGCAACCAGCATCGTTGGCCATATTTCTATTTTGCCGAACCTCGCAATTCTCCATAATTAACACAATTTGATTAAAACAGCTGTTGCTGCTGAGAACGCAACACAAACCGGTGGTGCAAATGCTCTTTTCAAGATGCTCCTCCTTGATCACAACAAATGATACACCAAGACTATACTTTCAGGGATCATTTCTATAGTTCTTTACTTGAGAAATGTGTTTCGACAGTGTTAGGTCTCGCTATCCATGATGACGATTTAAGATATTCCTTTCAGAGCATGAATCTGGTGGCTAGGAATGACTTTGTTCATTTTCCTTCCACCTTTGATGACTGTTCTTTGTTCTTCAATGGAACATGGATGAAGGGATTATGTTCTGAGTGGATGTTGATCATGTAAAAAAAAAAAAAAGCCTAAATCCTTATTGTAATTAACAGAAAGCCTATAAAGCTAAAACTATCAGTCCTGAGACACCATCAAAAATCCATTTTTCATTTATCTGACTTTCATATATCTGCATGTCCAGCGCTTATATTTAGCTTCTCAATGAACTGTTTTACCATTTTCCTTTCAGGACAACCAGGGTTACAAGTAGAAAACAACACTATTTGACATAAACAGTTGCATTCATGAGTTTCATTGACAAATGTCAATAAACATAATAAAGTCTGCCAAAGCAAAAACCTGATCAAAATGAATTTACATGAATGCTGTAAGCACAGAAATACTTTGCTCAGTGGGAAATGAGTATCCAACTAGTCAGTGACAACTCTGTGGAGTTTGGAGTTTGTGACAGAAACTATGTGAGCTTATTAAAGTATTACAGACACTATGTACAGGGTTTTCCTTTGGTCTTCTATGTAGAAGAACCCCTTACCTTCTAACAACCCTTGTGTAGCTTGTGAGCGTCATAGAACAAAACATGTTGCACGTGCATGTTCGGTAGAGTGTGAGCTTTTCATAGATAGCTTTTAATAGTTTGTAATTCAAACCATTCTGACTATACAGATGTTTTTGTAAAAACAAGACCAGGGCTTCTTCAGGATCCGCCTTTGTCTCACAAACACCGCTCTGTCTCAGCCCTCGTTGATCACACAGACTAAGTCTTGGTACCACTGGATGCAGAAGACAAAGACTAATCCGATGGTACAACCCATGCGTCTATAGCTCAAACACACAATGTTTAAAAGGGGGTAGAATTCCTAAATCATGCCAGCCAAACAGTGGGTGTCATTGGGTTAATTAGGGGAAAAAATTACCGGCTTTGAAACATGGATGGCTGTATACCAACATTAGGTCATATATCACCTGTTGGCAACCAGCATCGTTGGCCATATTTCTATTTTGCCGAACCTCGCAATTCTCCATAATTAACACAATTTGATTAAAACAGCTGTTGCTGCTGAGAACGCAACACAAACCGGTGGTGCAAATGCTCTTTTCAAGATGCTCCTCCTTGATCACAACAAATGATACACCAAGACTATACTTTCAGGGATCATTTCTATAGTTCTTTACTTGAGAAATGTGTTTCGACAGTGTTAGGTCTCGCTATCCATGATGACGATTTAAGATATTCCTTTCAGAGCATGAATCTGGTGGCTAGGAATGACTTTGTTCATTTTCCTTCCACCTTTGATGACTGTTCTTTGTTCTTCAATGGAACATGGATGAAGGGATTATGTTCTGAGTGGATGTTGATCATGTAAAAAAAAAAAAAAAGCCTAAATCCTTATTGTAATTAACAGAAAGCCTATAAAGCTAAAACTATCAGTCCTGAGACACCATCAAAAATCCATTTTTCATTTATCTGACTTTCATATATCTGCATGTCCAGCGCTTATATTTAGCTTCTCAATGAACTGTTTTACCATTTTCCTTTCAGGACAACCAGGGTTACAAGTAGAAAACAACACTATTTGACATAAACAGTTGCATTCATGAGTTTCATTGACAAATGTCAATAAACATAATAAAGTCTGCCAAAGCAAAAACCTGATCAAAATGAATTTACATGAATGCTGTAAGCACAGAAATACTTTGCTCAGTGGGAAATGAGTATCCAACTAGTCAGTGACAACTCTGTGGAGTTTGGAGTTTGTGACAGAAACTATGTGAGCTTATTAAAGTATTACAGACACTATGTACAGGGTTTTCCTTTGGTCTTCTATGTAGAAGAACCCCTTACCTTCTAACAACCCTTGTGTAGCTTGTGAGCGTCATAGAACAAAACATGTTGCACGTGCATGTTCGGTAGAGTGTGAGCTTTTCATAGATAGCTTTTAATAGTTTGTAATTCAAACCATTCTGACTATACAGATGTTTTTGTAAAAACAAGACCAGGGCTTCTTCAGGATCCGCCTTTGTCTCACAAACACCGCTCTGTCTCAGCCCTCGTTGATCACACAGACTAAGTCTTGGTACCACTGGATGCAGAAGACAAAGACAAATCCGATGGTACAACCCATGCGTCTATAGCTCAAACACACAATGTTTAAAAGGGGGTAGAATTCCTAAATCATGCCAGCCAAACAGTGGGTGTCATTGGGTTAATTAGGGGAAAAAATTACCGGCTTTGAAACATGGATGGCTGTATACCAACATTAGGTCACATATCACCTGTTGGCAACCAGCATCGTTGGCCATATTTCTATTTTGCCGAACCTCGCAATTCTCCATAATTAACACAATTTGATTAAAACAGCTGTTGCTGCTGAGAACGCAACACAAACCGGTGGTGCAAATGCTCTTTTCAAGATGCTCCTCCTTGATCACAACAAATGATACACCAAGACTATACTTTCAGGGATCATTTCTATAGTTCTTTACTTGCAGAAATGTGTTTCGACAGTGTTAGGTCTCGCTATCCATGATGACGATTTAAGATATTCCTTTCAGAGCATGAATCTGGTGGCTAGGAATGACTTTGTTCATTTTCCTTCCACCTTTGATGACTGTTCTTTGTTCTTCAATGGAACATGGATGAAGGGATTATGTTCTGAGTGGATGTTGATCATGTAAAAAAAAAAAAAAGCCTAAATCCTTATTGTAATTAACAGAAAGCCTATAAAGCTAAAACTATCAGTCCTGAGACACCATCAAAAATCCATTTTTCATTTATCTGACTTTCATATATCTGCATGTCCAGCGCTTATATTTAGCTTCTCAATGAACTGTTTTACCATTTTCCTTTCAGGACAACCAGGGTTACAAGTAGAAAACAACACTATTTGACATAAACAGTTGCATTCATGAGTTTCATTGACAAATGTCAATAAACATAATAAAGTCTGCCAAAGCAAAAACCTGATCAAAATGAATTTACATGAATGCTGTAAGCACAGAAATACTTTGCTCAGTGGGAAATGAGTATCCAACTAGTCAGTGACAACTCTGTGGAGTTTGGAGTTTGTGACAGAAACTATGTGAGCTTATTAAAGTATTACAGACACTATGTACAGGGTTTTCCTTTGGTCTTCTATGTAGAAGAACCCCTTACCTTCTAACAACCCTTGTGTAGCTTGTGAGCGTCATAGAACAAAACATGTTGCACGTGCATGTTCGGTAGAGTGTGAGCTTTTCATAGATAGCTTTTAATAGTTTGTAATTCAAACCATTCTGACTATACAGATGTTTTTGTAAAAACAAGACCAGGGCTTCTTCAGGATCCGCCTTTGTCTCACAAACACCGCTCTGTCTCAGCCCTCGTTGATCACACAGACTAAGTCTTGGTACCACTGGATGCAGAAGACAAAGACAAATCCGATGGTACAACCCATGCGTCTATAGCTCAAACACACAATGTTTAAAAGGGGGTAGAATTCCTAAATCATGCCAGCCAAACAGTGGGTGTCATTGGGTTAATTAGGGGAAAAAATTACCGGCTTTGAAACATGGATGGCTGTATACCAACATTAGGTCATATATCACCTGTTGGCAACCAGCATCGTTGGCCATATTTCTATTTTGCCGAACCTCGCAATTCTCCATAATTAACACAATTTGATTAAAACAGCTGTTGCTGCTGAGAACGCAACACAAACCGGTGGTGCAAATGCTCTTTTCAAGATGCTCCTCCTTGATCACAACAAATGATACACCAAGACTATACTTTCAGGGATCATTTCTATAGTTCTTTACTTGAGAAATGTGTTTCGACAGTGTTAGGTCTCGCTATCCATGATGACGATTTAAGATATTCCTTTCAGAGCATGAATCTGGTGGCTAGGAATGACTTTGTTCATTTTCCTTCCACCTTTGATGACTGTTCTTTGTTCTTCAATGGAACATGGATGAAGGGATTATGTTCTGAGTGGATGTTGATCATGTAAAAAAAAAAAAAAAGCCTAAATCCTTATTGTAATTAACAGAAAGCCTATAAAGCTAAAACTATCAGTCCTGAGACACCATCAAAAATCCATTTTTCATTTATCTGACTTTCATATATCTGCATGTCCAGCGCTTATATTTAGCTTCTCAATGAACTGTTTTACCATTTTCCTTTCAGGACAACCAGGGTTACAAGTAGAAAACAACACTATTTGACATAAACAGTTGCATTCATGAGTTTCATTGACAAATGTCAATAAACATAATAAAGTCTGCCAAAGCAAAAACCTGATCAAAATGAATTTACATGAATGCTGTAAGCACAGAAATACTTTGCTCAGTGGGAAATGAGTATCCAACTAGTCAGTGACAACTCTGTGGAGTTTGGAGTTTGTGACAGAAACTATGTGAGCTTATTAAAGTATTACAGACACTATGTACAGGGTTTTCCTTTGGTCTTCTATGTAGAAGAACCCCTTACCTTCTAACAACCCTTGTGTAGCTTGTGAGCGTCATAGAACAAAACATGTTGCACGTGCATGTTCGGTAGAGTGTGAGCTTTTCATAGATAGCTTTTAATAGTTTGTAATTCAAACCATTCTGACTATACAGATGTTTTTGTAAAAACAAGACCAGGGCTTCTTCAGGATCCGCCTTTGTCTCACAAACACCGCTCTGTCTCAGCCCTCGTTGATCACACAGACTAAGTCTTGGTACCACTGGATGCAGAAGACAAAGACAAATCCGATGGTACAACCCATGCGTCTATAGCTCAAACACACAATGTTTAAAAGGGGGTAGAATTCCTAAATCATGCCAGCCAAACAGTGGGTGTCATTGGGTTAATTAGGGGAAAAAATTACCGGCTTTGAAACATGGATGGCTGTATACCAACATTAGGTCACATATCACCTGTTGGCAACCAGCATCGTTGGCCATATTTCTATTTTGCCGAACCTCGCAATTCTCCATAATTAACACAATTTGATTAAAACAGCTGTTGCTGCTGAGAACGCAACACAAACCGGTGGTGCAAATGCTCTTTTCAAGATGCTCCTCCTTGATCACAACAAATGATACACCAAGACTATACTTTCAGGGATCATTTCTATAGTTCTTTACTTGAGAAATGTGTTTCGACAGTGTTAGGTCTCGCTATCCATGATGACGATTTAAGATATTCCTTTCAGAGCATGAATCTGGTGGCTAGGAATGACTTTGTTCATTTTCCTTCCACCTTTGATGACTGTTCTTTGTTCTTCAATGGAACATGGATGAAGGGATTATGTTCTGAGTGGATGTTGATCATGTAAAAAAAAAAAAAAAGCCTAAATCCTTATTGTAATTAACAGAAAGCCTATAAAGCTAAAACTATCAGTCCTGAGACACCATCAAAAATCCATTTTTCATTTATCTGACTTTCATATATCTGCATGTCCAGCGCTTATATTTAGCTTCTCAATTAACTGTTTTACCATTTTCCTTTCAGGACAACCAGGGTTACAAGTAGAAAACAACACTATTTGACATAAACAGTTGCATTCATGAGTTTCATTGACAAATGTCAATAAACATAATAAAGTCTGCCAAAGCAAAAACCTGATCAAAATGAATTTACATGAATGCTGTAAGCACAGAAATACTTTGCTCAGTGGGAAATGAGTATCCAACTAGTCAGTGACAACTCTGTGGAGTTTGGAGTTTGTGACAGAAACTATGTGAGCTTATTAAAGTATTACAGACACTATGTACAGGGTTTTCCTTTGGTCTTCTATGTAGAAGAACCCCTTACCTTCTAACAACCCTTGTGTAGCTTGTGAGCGTCATAGAACAAAACATGTTGCACGTGCATGTTCGGTAGAGTGTGAGCTTTTCATAGATAGCTTTTAATAGTTTGTAATTCAAACCATTCTGACTATACAGATGTTTTTGTAAAAACAAGACCAGGGCTTCTTCAGGATCCGCCTTTGTCTCACAAACACCGCTCTGTCTCAGCCCTCGTTGATCACACAGACTAAGTCTTGGTACCACTGGATGCAGAAGACAAAGACTAATCCGATGGTACAACCCATGCGTCTATAGCTCAAACACACAATGTTTAAAAGGGGGTAGAATTCCTAAATCATGCCAGCCAAACAGTGGGTGTCATTGGGTTAATTAGGGGAAAAAATTACCGGCTTTGAAACATGGATGGCTGTATACCAACATTAGGTCATATATCACCTGTTGGCAACCAGCATCGTTGGCCATATTTCTATTTTGCCGAACCTCGCAATTCTCCATAATTAACACAATTTGATTAAAACAGCTGTTGCTGCTGAGAACGCAACACAAACCGGTGGTGCAAATGCTCTTTTCAAGATGCTCCTCCTTGATCACAACAAATTATACACCAAGACTATACTTTCAGGGATCATTTCTATAGTTCTTTACTTGAGAAATGTGTTTCGACAGTGTTAGGTCTCGCTATCCATGATGACGATTTAAGATATTCCTTTCAGAGCATGAATCTGGTGGCTAGGAATGACTTTGTTCATTTTCCTTCCACCTTTGATGACTGTTCTTTGTTCTTCAATGGAACATGGATGAAGGGATTATGTTCTGAGTGGATGTTGATCATGTAAAAAAAAAAAAAAAGCCTAAATCCTTATTGTAATTAACAGAAAGCCTATAAAGCTAAAACTATCAGTCCTGAGACACCATCAAAAATCCATTTTTCATTTATCTGACTTTCATATATCTGCATGTCCAGCGCTTATATTTAGCTTCTCAATGAACTGTTTTACCATTTTCCTTTCAGGACAACCAGGGTTACAAGTAGAAAACAACACTATTTGACATAAACAGTTGCATTCATGAGTTTCATTGACAAATGTCAATAAACATAATAAAGTCTGCCAAAGCAAAAACCTGATCAAAATGAATTTACATGAATGCTGTAAGCACAGAAATACTTTGCTCAGTGGGAAATGAGTATCCAACTAGTCAGTGACAACTCTGTGGAGTTTGGAGTTTGTGACAGAAACTATGTGAGCTTATTAAAGTATTACAGACACTATGTACAGGGTTTTCCTTTGGTCTTCTATGTAGAAGAACCCCTTACCTTCTAACAACCCTTGTGTAGCTTGTGAGCGTCATAGAACAAAACATGTTGCACGTGCATGTTCGGTAGAGTGTGAGCTTTTCATAGATAGCTTTTAATAGTTTGTAATTCAAACCATTCTGACTATACAGATGTTTTTGTAAAAACAAGACCAGGGCTTCTTCAGGATCCGCCTTTGTCTCACAAACACCGCTCTGTCTCAGCCCTCGTTGATCACACAGACTAAGTCTTGGTACCACTGGATGCAGAAGACAAAGACTAATCCGATGGTACAACCCATGCGTCTATAGCTCAAACACACAATGTTTAAAAGGGGGTAGAATTCCTAAATCATGCCAGCCAAACAGTGGGTGTCATTGGGTTAATTAGGGGAAAAAATTACCGGCTTTGAAACATGGATGGCTGTATACCAACATTAGGTCATATATCACCTGTTGGCAACCAGCATCGTTGGCCATATTTCTATTTTGCCGAACCTCGCAATTCTCCATAATTAACACAATTTGATTAAAACAGCTGTTGCTGCTGAGAACGCAACACAAACCGGTGGTGCAAATGCTCTTTTCAAGATGCTCCTCCTTGATCACAACAAATTATACACCAAGACTATACTTTCAGGGATCATTTCTATAGTTCTTTACTTGAGAAATGTGTTTCGACAGTGTTAGGTCTCGCTATCCATGATGACGATTTAAGATATTCCTTTCAGAGCATGAATCTGGTGGCTAGGAATGACTTTGTTCATTTTCCTTCCACCTTTGATGACTGTTCTTTGTTCTTCAATGGAACATGGATGAAGGGATTATGTTCTGAGTGGATGTTGATCATGTAAAAAAAAAAAAAAGCCTAAATCCTTATTGTAATTAACAGAAAGCCTATAAAGCTAAAACTATCAGTCCTGAGACACCATCAAAAATCCATTTTTCATTTATCTGACTTTCATATATCTGCATGTCCAGCGCTTATATTTAGCTTCTCAATGAACTGTTTTACCATTTTCCTTTCAGGACAACCAGGGTTACAAGTAGAAAACAACACTATTTGACATAAACAGTTGCATTCATGAGTTTCATTGACAAATGTCAATAAACATAATAAAGTCTGCCAAAGCAAAAACCTGATCAAAATGAATTTACATGAATGCTGTAAGCACAGAAATACTTTGCTCAGTGGGAAATGAGTATCCAACTAGTCAGTGACAACTCTGTGGAGTTTGGAGTTTGTGACAGAAACTATGTGAGCTTATTAAAGTATTACAGACACTATGTACAGGGTTTTCCTTTGGTCTTCTATGTAGAAGAACCCCTTACCTTCTAACAACCCTTGTGTAGCTTGTGAGCGTCATAGAACAAAACATGTTGCACGTGCATGTTCGGTAGAGTGTGAGCTTTTCATAGATAGCTTTTAATAGTTTGTAATTCAAACCATTCTGACTATACAGATGTTTTTGTAAAAACAAGACCAGGGCTTCTTCAGGATCCGCCTTTGTCTCACAAACACCGCTCTGTCTCAGCCCTCGTTGATCACACAGACTAACTCTTGGTACCACTGGATGCAGAAGACAAAGACAAATCCGATGGTACAACCCATGCGTCTATAGCTCAAACACACAATGTTTAAAAGGGGGTAGAATTCCTAAATCATGCCAGCCAAACAGTGGGTGTCATTGGGTTAATTAGGGGAAAAAATTACCGGCTTTGAAACATGGATGGCTGTATACCAACATTAGGTCATATATCACCTGTTGGCAACCAGCATCGTTGGCCATATTTCTATTTTGCCGAACCTCGCAATTCTCCATAATTAACACAATTTGATTAAAACAGCTGTTGCTGCTGAGAACGCAACACAAACCGGTGGTGCAAATGCTCTTTTCAAGATGCTCCTCCTTGATCACAACAAATGATACACCAAGACTATACTTTCAGGGATCATTTCTATAGTTCTTTACTTGAGAAATGTGTTTCGACAGTGTTAGGTCTCGCTATCCATGATGACGATTTAAGATATTCCTTTCAGAGCATGAATCTGGTGGCTAGGAATGACTTTGTTCATTTTCCTTCCACCTTTGATGACTGTTCTTTGTTCTTCAATGGAACATGGATGAAGGGATTATGTTCTGAGTGGATGTTGATCATGTAAAAAAAAAAAAAAGCCTAAATCCTTATTGTAATTAACAGAAAGCCTATAAAGCTAAAACTATCAGTCCTGAGACACCATCAAAAATCCATTTTTCATTTATCTGACTTTCATATATCTGCATGTCCAGCGCTTATATTTAGCTTCTCAATGAACTGTTTTACCATTTTCCTTTCAGGACAACCAGGGTTACAAGTAGAAAACAACACTATTTGACATAAACAGTTGCATTCATGAGTTTCATTGACAAATGTCAATAAACATAATAAAGTCTGCCAAAGCAAAAACCTGATCAAAATGAATTTACATGAATGCTGTAAGCACAGAAATACTTTGCTCAGTGGGAAATGAGTATCCAACTAGTCAGTGACAACTCTGTGGAGTTTGGAGTTTGTGACAGAAACTATGTGAGCTTATTAAAGTATTACAGACACTATGTACAGGGTTTTCCTTTGGTCTTCTATGTAGAAGAACCCCTTACCTTCTAACAACCCTTGTGTAGCTTGTGAGCGTCATAGAACAAAACATGTTGCACGTGCATGTTCGGTAGAGTGTGAGCTTTTCATAGATAGCTTTTAATAGTTTGTAATTCAAACCATTCTGACTATACAGATGTTTTTGTAAAAACAAGACCAGGGCTTCTTCAGGATCCGCCTTTGTCTCACAAACACCGCTCTGTCTCAGCCCTCGTTGATCACACAGACTAAGTCTTGGTACCACTGGATGCAGAAGACAAAGACTAATCCGATGGTACAACCCATGCGTCTATAGCTCAAACACACAATGTTTAAAAGGGGGTAGGATTCCTAAATCATGCCAGCCAAACAGTGGGTGTCATTGGGTTAATTAGGGGAAAAAATTACCGGCTTTGAAACATGGATGGCTGTATACCAACATTAGGTCATATATCACCTGTTGGCAACCAGCATCGTTGGCCATATTTCTATTTTGCCGAACCTCGCAATTCTCCATAATTAACACAATTTGATTAAAACAGCTGTTGCTGCTGAGAACGCAACACAAACCGGTGGTGCAAATGCTCTTTTCAAGATGCTCCTCCTTGATCACAACAAATTATACACCAAGACTATACTTTCAGGGATCATTTCTATAGTTCTTTACTTGAGAAATGTGTTTCGACAGTGTTAGGTCTCGCTATCCATGATGACGATTTAAGATATTCCTTTCAGAGCATGAATCTGGTGGCTAGGAATGACTTTGTTCATTTTCCTTCCACCTTTGATGACTGTTCTTTGTTCTTCAATGGAACATGGATGAAGGGATTATGTTCTGAGTGGATGTTGATCATGTAAAAAAAAAAAAAAGCCTAAATCCTTATTGTAATTAACAGAAAGCCTATAAAGCTAAAACTATCAATCCTGAGACACCATCAAAAATCCATTTTTCATTTATCTGACTTTCATATATCTGCATGTCCAGCGCTTATATTTAGCTTCTCAATGAACTGTTTTACCATTTTCCTTTCAGGACAACCAGGGTTACAAGTAGAAAACAACACTATTTGACATAAACAGTTGCATTCATGAGTTTCATTGACAAATGTCAATAAACATAATAAAGTCTGCCAAAGCAAAAACCTGATCAAAATGAATTTACATGAATGCTGTAAGCACAGAAATACTTTGCTCAGTGGGAAATGAGTATCCAACTAGTCAGTGACAACTCTGTGGAGTTTGGAGTTTGTGACAGAAACTATGTGAGCTTATTAAAGTATTACAGACACTATGTACAGGGTTTTCCTTTGGTCTTCTATGTAGAAGAACCCCTTACCTTCTAACAACCCTTGTGTAGCTTGTGAGCGTCATAGAACAAAACATGTTGCACGTGCATGTTCGGTAGAGTGTGAGCTTTTCATAGATAGCTTTTAATAGTTTGTAATTCAAACCATTCTGACTATACAGATGTTTTTGTAAAAACAAGACCAGGGCTTCTTCAGGATCCGCCTTTGTCTCACAAACACCGCTCTGTCTCAGCCCTCGTTGATCACACAGACTAACTCTTGGTACCACTGGATGCAGAAGACAAAGACAAATCCGATGGTACAACCCATGCGTCTATAGCTCAAACACACAATGTTTAAAAGGGGGTAGAATTCCTAAATCATGCCAGCCAAACAGTGGGTGTCATTGGGTTAATTAGGGGAAAAAATTACCGGCTTTGAAACATGGATGGCTGTATACCAACATTAGGTCATATATCACCTGTTGGCAACCAGCATCGTTGGCCATATTTCTATTTTGCCGAACCTCGCAATTCTCCATAATTAACACAATTTGATTAAAACAGCTGTTGCTGCTGAGAACGCAACACAAACCGGTGGTGCAAATGCTCTTTTCAAGATGCTCCTCCTTGATCACAACAAATGATACACCAAGACTATACTTTCAGGGATCATTTCTATAGTTCTTTACTTGAGAAATGTGTTTCGACAGTGTTAGGTCTCGCTATCCATGATGACGATTTAAGATATTCCTTTCAGAGCATGAATCTGGTGGCTAGGAATGACTTTGTTCATTTTCCTTCCACCTTTGATGACTGTTCTTTGTTCTTCAATGGAACATGGATGAAGGGATTATGTTCTGAGTGGATGTTGATCATGTAAAAAAAAAAAAAAAGCCTAAATCCTTATTGTAATTAACAGAAAGCCTATAAAGCTAAAACTATCAGTCCTGAGACACCATCAAAAATCCATTTTTCATTTATCTGACTTTCATATATCTGCATGTCCAGCGCTTATATTTAGCTTCTCAATGAACTGTTTTACCATTTTCCTTTCAGGACAACCAGGGTTACAAGTAGAAAACAACACTATTTGACATAAACAGTTGCATTCATGAGTTTCATTGACAAATGTCAATAAACATAATAAAGTCTGCCAAAGCAAAAACCTGATCAAAATGAATTTACATGAATGCTGTAAGCACAGAAATACTTTGCTCAGTGGGAAATGAGTATCCAACTAGTCAGTGACAACTCTGTGGAGTTTGGAGTTTGTGACAGAAACTATGTGAGCTTATTAAAGTATTACAGACACTATGTACAGGGTTTTCCTTTGGTCTTCTATGTAGAAGAACCCCTTACCTTCTAACAACCCTTGTGTAGCTTGTGAGCGTCATAGAACAAAACATGTTGCACGTGCATGTTCGGTAGAGTGTGAGCTTTTCATAGATAGCTTTTAATAGTTTGTAATTCAAACCATTCTGACTATACAGATGTTTTTGTAAAAACAAGACCAGGGCTTCTTCAGGATCCGCCTTTGTCTCACAAACACCGCTCTGTCTCAGCCCTCGTTGATCACACAGACTAAGTCTTGGTACCACTGGATGCAGAAGACAAAGACAAATCCGATGGTACAACCCATGCGTCTATAGCTCAAACACACAATGTTTAAAAGGGGGTAGAATTCCTAAATCATGCCAGCCAAACAGTGGGTGTCATTGGGTTAATTAGGGGAAAAAATTACCGGCTTTGAAACATGGATGGCTGTATACCAACATTAGGTCATATATCACCTGTTGGCAACCAGCATCGTTGGCCATATTTCTATTTTGCCGAACCTCGCAATTCTCCATAATTAACACAATTTGATTAAAACAGCTGTTGCTGCTGAGAACGCAACACAAACCGGTGGTGCAAATGCTCTTTTCAAGATGCTCCTCCTTGATCACAACAAATGATACACCAAGACTATACTTTCAGGGATCATTTCTATAGTTCTTTACTTGAGAAATGTGTTTCGACAGTGTTAGGTCTCGCTATCCATGATGACGATTTAAGATATTCCTTTCAGAGCATGAATCTGGTGGCTAGGAATGACTTTGTTCATTTTCCTTCCACCTTTGATGACTGTTCTTTGTTCTTCAATGGAACATGGATGAAGGGATTATGTTCTGAGTGGATGTTGATCATGTAAAAAAAAAAAAAAAGCCTAAATCCTTATTGTAATTAACAGAAAGCCTATAAAGCTAAAACTATCAGTCCTGAGACACCATCAAAAATCCATTTTTCATTTATCTGACTTTCATATATCTGCATGTCCAGCGCTTATATTTAGCTTCTCAATGAACTGTTTTACCATTTTCCTTTCAGGACAACCAGGGTTACAAGTAGAAAACAACACTATTTGACATAAACAGTTGCATTCATGAGTTTCATTGACAAATGTCAATAAACATAATAAAGTCTGCCAAAGCAAAAACCTGATCAAAATGAATTTACATGAATGCTGTAAGCACAGAAATACTTTGCTCAGTGGGAAATGAGTATCCAACTAGTCAGTGACAACTCTGTGGAGTTTGGAGTTTGTGACAGAAACTATGTGAGCTTATTAAAGTATTACAGACACTATGTACAGGGTTTTCCTTTGGTCTTCTATGTAGAAGAACCCCTTACCTTCTAACAACCCTTGTGTAGCTTGTGAGCGTCATAGAACAAAACATGTTGCACGTGCATGTTCGGTAGAGTGTGAGCTTTTCATAGATAGCTTTTAATAGTTTGTAATTCAAACCATTCTGACTATACAGATGTTTTTGTAAAAACAAGACCAGGGCTTCTTCAGGATCCGCCTTTGTCTCACAAACACCGCTCTGTCTCAGCCCTCGTTGATCACACAGACTAAGTCTTGGTACCACTGGATGCAGAAGACAAAGACAAATCCGATGGTACAACCCATGCATCTATAGCTCAAACACACAATGTTTAAAAGGGGGTAGAATTCCTAAATCATGCCAGCCAAACAGTGGGTGTCATTGGGTTAATTAGGGGAAAAAATTACCGGCTTTGAAACATGGATGGCTGTATACCAACATTAGGTCATATATCACCTGTTGGCAACCAGCATCGTTGGCCATATTTCTATTTTGCCGAACCTCGCAATTCTCCATAATTAACACAATTTGATTAAAACAGCTGTTGCTGCTGAGAACGCAACACAAACCGGTGGTGCAAATGCTCTTTTCAAGATGCTCCTCCTTGATCACAACAAATGATACACCAAGACTATACTTTCAGGGATCATTTCTATAGTTCTTTACTTGAGAAATGTGTTTCGACAGTGTTAGGTCTCGCTATCCATGATGACGATTTAAGATATTCCTTTCAGAGCATGAATCTGGTGGCTAGGAATGACTTTGTTCATTTTCCTTCCACCTTTGATGACTGTTCTTTGTTCTTCAATGGAACATGGATGAAGGGATTATGTTCTGAGTGGATGTTGATCATGTAAAAAAAAAAAAAAAGCCTAAATCCTTATTGTAATTAACAGAAAGCCTATAAAGCTAAAACTATCAGTCCTGAGACACCATCAAAAATCCATTTTTCATTTATCTGACTTTCATATATCTGCATGTCCAGCGCTTATATTTAGCTTCTCAATGAACTGTTTTACCATTTTCCTTTCAGGACAACCAGGGTTACAAGTAGAAAACAACACTATTTGACATAAACAGTTGCATTCATGAGTTTCATTGACAAATGTCAATAAACATAATAAAGTCTGCCAAAGCAAAAACCTGATCAAAATGAATTTACATGAATGCTGTAAGCACAGAAATACTTTGCTCAGTGGGAAATGAGTATCCAACTAGTCAGTGACAACTCTGTGGAGTTTGGAGTTTGTGACAGAAACTATGTGAGCTTATTAAAGTATTACAGACACTATGTACAGGGTTTTCCTTTGGTCTTCTATGTAGAAGAACCCCTTACCTTCTAACAACCCTTGTGTAGCTTGTGAGCGTCATAGAACAAAACATGTTGCACGTGCATGTTCGGTAGAGTGTGAGCTTTTCATAGATAGCTTTTAATAGTTTGTAATTCAAACCATTCTGACTATACAGATGTTTTTGTAAAAACAAGACCAGGGCTTCTTCAGGATCCGCCTTTGTCTCACAAACACCGCTCTGTCTCAGCCCTCGTTGATCACACAGACTAAGTCTTGGTACCACTGGATGCAGAAGACAAAGACAAATCCGATGGTACAACCCATGCGTCTATAGCTCAAACACACAATGTTTAAAAGGGGGTAGAATTCCTAAATCATGCCAGCCAAACAGTGGGTGTCATTGGGTTAATTAGGGGAAAAAATTACCGGCTTTGAAACATGGATGGCTGTATACCAACATTAGGTCATATATCACCTGTTGGCAACCAGCATCGTTGGCCATATTTCTATTTTGCCGAACCTCGCAATTCTCCATAATTAACACAATTTGATTAAAACAGCTGTTGCTGCTGAGAACGCAACACAAACCGGTGGTGCAAATGCTCTTTTCAAGATGCTCCTCCTTGATCACAACAAATGATACACCAAGACTATACTTTCAGGGATCATTTCTATAGTTCTTTACTTGAGAAATGTGTTTCGACAGTGTTAGGTCTCGCTATCCATGATGACGATTTAAGATATTCCTTTCAGAGCATGAATCTGGTGGCTAGGAATGACTTTGTTCATTTTCCTTCCACCTTTGATGACTGTTCTTTGTTCTTCAATGGAACATGGATGAAGGGATTATGTTCTGAGTGGATGTTGATCATGTAAAAAAAAAAAAAAGCCTAAATCCTTATTGTAATTAACAGAAAGCCTATAAAGCTAAAACTATCAGTCCTGAGACACCATCAAAAATCCATTTTTCATTTATCTGACTTTCATATATCTGCATGTCCAGCGCTTATATTTAGCTTCTCAATGAACTGTTTTACCATTTTCCTTTCAGGACAACCAGGGTTACAAGTAGAAAACAACACTATTTGACATAAACAGTTGCATTCATGAGTTTCATTGACAAATGTCAATAAACATAATAAAGTCTGCCAAAGCAAAAACCTGATCAAAATGAATTTACATGAATGCTGTAAGCACAGAAATACTTTGCTCAGTGGGAAATGAGTATCCAACTAGTCAGTGACAACTCTGTGGAGTTTGGAGTTTGTGACAGAAACTATGTGAGCTTATTAAAGTATTACAGACACTATGTACAGGGTTTTCCTTTGGTCTTCTATGTAGAAGAACCCCTTACCTTCTAACAACCCTTGTGTAGCTTGTGAGCGTCATAGAACAAAACATGTTGCACGTGCATGTTCGGTAGAGTGTGAGCTTTTCATAGATAGCTTTTAATAGTTTGTAATTCAAACCATTCTGACTATACAGATGTTTTTGTAAAAACAAGACCAGGGCCTCTTCAGGATCCGCCTTTGTCTCACAAACACCGCTCTGTCTCAGCCCTCGTTGATCACACAGACTAACTCTTGGTACCACTGGATGCAGAAGACAAAGACAAATCCGATGGTACAACCCATGCGTCTATAGCTCAAACACACAATGTTTAAAAGGGGGTAGAATTCCTAAATCATGCCAGCCAAACAGTGGGTGTCATTGGGTTAATTAGGGGAAAAAATTACCGGCTTTGAAACATGGATGGCTGTATACCAACATTAGGTCATATATCACCTGTTGGCAACCAGCATCGTTGGCCATATTTCTATTTTGCCGAACCTCGCAATTCTCCATAATTAACACAATTTGATTAAAACAGCTGTTGCTGCTGAGAACGCAACACAAACCGGTGGTGCAAATGCTCTTTTCAAGATGCTCCTCCTTGATCACAACAAATGATACACCAAGACTATACTTTCAGGGATCATTTCTATAGTTCTTTACTTGAGAAATGTGTTTCGACAGTGTTAGGTCTCGCTATCCATGATGACGATTTAAGATATTCCTTTCAGAGCATGAATCTGGTGGCTAGGAATGACTTTGTTCATTTTCCTTCCACCTTTGATGACTGTTCTTTGTTCTTCAATGGAACATGGATGAAGGGATTATGTTCTGAGTGGATGTTGATCATGTAAAAAAAAAAAAAAGCCTAAATCCTTATTGTAATTAACAGAAAGCCTATAAAGCTAAAACTATCAGTCCTGAGACACCATCAAAAATCCATTTTTCATTTATCTGACTTTCATATATCTGCATGTCCAGCGCTTATATTTAGCTTCTCAATGAACTGTTTTACCATTTTCCTTTCAGGACAACCAGGGTTACAAGTAGAAAACAATACTATTTGACATAAACAGTTGCATTCATGAGTTTCATTGACAAATGTCAATAAACATAATAAAGTCTGCCAAAGCAAAAACCTGATCAAAATGAATTTACATGAATGCTGTAAGCACAGAAATACTTTGCTCAGTGGGAAATGAGTATCCAACTAGTCAGTGACAACTCTGTGGAGTTTGGAGTTTGTGACAGAAACTATGTGAGCTTATTAAAGTATTACAGACACTATGTACAGGGTTTTCCTTTGGTCTTCTATGTAGAAGAACCCCTTACCTTCTAACAACCCTTGTGTAGCTTGTGAGCGTCATAGAACAAAACATGTTGCACGTGCATGTTCGGTAGAGTGTGAGCTTTTCATAGATAGCTTTTAATAGTTTGTAATTCAAACCATTCTGACTATACAGATGTTTTTGTAAAAACAAGACCAGGGCCTCTTCAGGATCCGCCTTTGTCTCACAAACACCACTCTGTCTCAGCCCTCGTTGATCACACAGACTAACTCTTGGTACCACTGGATGCAGAAGACAAAGACAAATCCGATGGTACAACCCATGCGTCTATAGCTCAAACACACAATGTTTAAAAGGGGGTAGAATTCCTAAATCATGCCAGCCAAACAGTGGGTGTCATTGGGTTAATTAGGGGAAAAAATTACCGGCTTTGAAACATGGATGGCTGTATACCAACATTAGGTCATATATCACCTGTTGGCAACCAGCATCGTTGGCCATATTTCTATTTTGCCGAACCTCGCAATTCTCCATAATTAACACAATTTGATTAAAACAGCTGTTGCTGCTGAGAACGCAACACAAACCGGTGGTGCAAATGCTCTTTTCAAGATGCTCCTCCTTGATCACAACAAATGATACACCAAGACTATACTTTCAGGGATCATTTCTATAGTTCTTTACTTGAGAAATGTGTTTCGACAGTGTTAGGTCTCGCTATCCATGATGACGATTTAAGATATTCCTTTCAGAGCATGAATCTGGTGGCTAGGAATGACTTTGTTCATTTTCCTTCCACCTTTGATGACTGTTCTTTGTTCTTCAATGGAACATGGATGAAGGGATTATGTTCTGAGTGGATGTTGATCATGTAAAAAAAAAAAAAAGCCTAAATCCTTATTGTAATTAACAGAAAGCCTATAAAGCTAAAACTATCAGTCCTGAGACACCATCAAAAATCCATTTTTCATTTATCTGACTTTCATATATCTGCATGTCCAGCGCTTATATTTAGCTTCTCAATGAACTGTTTTACCATTTTCCTTTCAGGACAACCAGGGTTACAAGTAGAAAACAACACTATTTGACATAAACAGTTGCATTCATGAGTTTCATTGACAAATGTCAATAAACATAATAAAGTCTGCCAAAGCAAAAACCTGATCAAAATGAATTTACATGAATGCTGTAAGCACAGAAATACTTTGCTCAGTGGGAAATGAGTATCCAACTAGTCAGTGACAACTCTGTGGAGTTTGGAGTTTGTGACAGAAACTATGTGAGCTTATTAAAGTATTACAGACACTATGTACAGGGTTTTCCTTTGGTCTTCTATGTAGAAGAACCCCTTACCTTCTAACAACCCTTGTGTAGCTTGTGAGCGTCATAGAACAAAACATGTTGCACGTGCATGTTCGGTAGAGTGTGAGCTTTTCATAGATAGCTTTTAATAGTTTGTAATTCAAACCATTCTGACTATACAGATGTTTTTGTAAAAACAAGACCAGGGCTTCTTCAGGATCCGCCTTTGTCTCACAAACACCGCTCTGTCTCAGCCCTCGTTGATCACACAGACTAAGTCTTGGTACCACTGGATGCAGAAGACAAAGACTAATCCGATGGTACAACCCATGCGTCTATAGCTCAAACACACAATGTTTAAAAGGGGGTAGAATTCCTAAATCATGCCAGCCAAACAGTGGGTGTCATTGGGTTAATTAGGGGAAAAAATTACCGGCTTTGAAACATGGATGGCTGTATACCAACATTAGGTCATATATCACCTGTTGGCAACCAGCATCGTTGGCCATATTTCTATTTTGCCGAACCTCGCAATTCTCCATAATTAACACAATTTGATTAAAACAGCTGTTGCTGCTGAGAACGCAACACAAACCGGTGGTGCAAATGCTCTTTTCAAGATGCTCCTCCTTGATCACAACAAATGATACACCAAGACTATACTTTCAGGGATCATTTCTATAGTTCTTTACTTGAGAAATGTGTTTCGACAGTGTTAGGTCTCGCTATCCATGATGACGATTTAAGATATTCCTTTCAGAGCATGAATCTGGTGGCTAGGAATGACTTTGTTCATTTTCCTTCCACCTTTGATGACTGTTCTTTGTTCTTCAATGGAACATGGATGAAGGGATTATGTTCTGAGTGGATGTTGATCATGTAAAAAAAAAAAAAAGCCTAAATCCTTATTGTAATTAACAGAAAGCCTATAAAGCTAAAACTATCAGTCCTGAGACACCATCAAAAATCCATTTTTCATTTATCTGACTTTCATATATCTGCATGTCCAGCGCTTATATTTAGCTTCTCAATGAACTGTTTTACCATTTTCCTTTCAGGACAACCAGGGTTACAAGTAGAAAACAATACTATTTGACATAAACAGTTGCATTCATGAGTTTCATTGACAAATGTCAATAAACATAATAAAGTCTGCCAAAGCAAAAACCTGATCAAAATGAATTTACATGAATGCTGTAAGCACAGAAATACTTTGCTCAGTGGGAAATGAGTATCCAACTAGTCAGTGACAACTCTGTGGAGTTTGGAGTTTGTGACAGAAACTATGTGAGCTTATTAAAGTATTACAGACACTATGTACAGGGTTTTCCTTTGGTCTTCTATGTAGAAGAACCCCTTACCTTCTAACAACCCTTGTGTAGCTTGTGAGCGTCATAGAACAAAACATGTTGCACGTGCATGTTCGGTAGAGTGTGAGCTTTTCATAGATAGCTTTTAATAGTTTGTAATTCAAACCATTCTGACTATACAGATGTTTTTGTAAAAACAAGACCAGGGCCTCTTCAGGATCCGCCTTTGTCTCACAAACACCGCTCTGTCTCAGCCCTCGTTGATCACACAGACTAACTCTTGGTACCACTGGATGCAGAAGACAAAGACAAATCCGATGGTACAACCCATGCGTCTATAGCTCAAACACACAATGTTTAAAAGGGGGTAGAATTCCTAAATCATGCCAGCCAAACAGTGGGTGTCATTGGGTTAATTAGGGGAAAAAATTACCGGCTTTGAAACATGGATGGCTGTATACCAACATTAGGTCATATATCACCTGTTGGCAACCAGCATCGTTGGCCATATTTCTATTTTGCCGAACCTCGCAATTCTCCATAATTAACACAATTTGATTAAAACAGCTGTTGCTGCTGAGAACGCAACACAAACCGGTGGTGCAAATGCTCTTTTCAAGATGCTCCTCCTTGATCACAACAAATGATACACCAAGACTATACTTTCAGGGATCATTTCTATAGTTCTTTACTTGAGAAATGTGTTTCGACAGTGTTAGGTCTCGCTATCCATGATGACGATTTAAGATATTCCTTTCAGAGCATGAATCTGGTGGCTAGGAATGACTTTGTTCATTTTCCTTCCACCTTTGATGACTGTTCTTTGTTCTTCAATGGAACATGGATGAAGGGATTATGTTCTGAGTGGATGTTGATCATGTAAAAAAAAAAAAAAGCCTAAATCCTTATTGTAATTAACAGAAAGCCTATAAAGCTAAAACTATCAGTCCTGAGACACCATCAAAAATCCATTTTTCATTTATCTGACTTTCATATATCTGCATGTCCAGCGCTTATATTTAGCTTCTCAATGAACTGTTTTACCATTTTCCTTTCAGGACAACCAGGGTTACAAGTAGAAAACAACACTATTTGACATAAACAGTTGCATTCATGAGTTTCATTGACAAATGTCAATAAACATAATAAAGTCTGCCAAAGCAAAAACCTGATCAAAATGAATTTACATGAATGCTGTAAGCACAGAAATACTTTGCTCAGTGGGAAATGAGTATCCAACTAGTCAGTGACAACTCTGTGGAGTTTGGAGTTTGTGACAGAAACTATGTGAGCTTATTAAAGTATTACAGACACTATGTACAGGGTTTTCCTTTGGTCTTCTATGTAGAAGAACCCCTTACCTTCTAACAACCCTTGTGTAGCTTGTGAGCGTCATAGAACAAAACATGTTGCACGTGCATGTTCGGTAGAGTGTGAGCTTTTCATAGATAGCTTTTAATAGTTTGTAATTCAAACCATTCTGACTATACAGATGTTTTTGTAAAAACAAGACCAGGGCCTCTTCAGGATCCGCCTTTGTCTCACAAACACCGCTCTGTCTCAGCCCTCGTTGATCACACAGACTAACTCTTGGTACCACTGGATGCAGAAGACAAAGACAAATCCGATGGTACAACCCATGCGTCTATAGCTCAAACACACAATGTTTAAAAGGGGGTAGAATTCCTAAATCATGCCAGCCAAACAGTGGGTGTCATTGGGTTAATTAGGGGAAAAAATCACCGGCTTTGAAACATGGATGGCTGTATACCAACATTAGGTCATATATCACCTGTTGGCAACCAGCATCGTTGGCCATATTTCTATTTTGCCGAACCTCGCAATTCTCCATAATTAACACAATTTGATTAAAACAGCTGTTGCTGCTGAGAACGCAACACAAACCGGTGGTGCAAATGCTCTTTTCAAGATGCTCCTCCTTGATCACAACAAATGATACACCAAGACTATACTTTCAGGGATCATTTCTATAGTTCTTTACTTGAGAAATGTGTTTCGACAGTGTTAGGTCTCGCTATCCATGATGACGATTTAAGATATTCCTTTCAGAGCATGAATCTGGTGGCTAGGAATGACTTTGTTCATTTTCCTTCCACCTTTGATGACTGTTCTTTGTTCTTCAATGGAACATGGATGAAGGGATTATGTTCTGAGTGGATGTTGATCATGTAAAAAAAAAAAAAAGCCTAAATCCTTATTGTAATTAACAGAAAGCCTATAAAGCTAAAACTATCAGTCCTGAGACACCATCAAAAATCCATTTTTCATTTATCTGACTTTCATATATCTGCATGTCCAGCGCTTATATTTAGCTTCTCAATGAACTGTTTTACCATTTTCCTTTCAGGACAACCAGGGTTACAAGTAGAAAACAATACTATTTGACATAAACAGTTGCATTCATGAGTTTCATTGACAAATGTCAATAAACATAATAAAGTCTGCCAAAGCAAAAACCTGATCAAAATGAATTTACATGAATGCTGTAAGCACAGAAATACTTTGCTCAGTGGGAAATGAGTATCCAACTAGTCAGTGACAACTCTGTGGAGTTTGGAGTTTGTGACAGAAACTATGTGAGCTTATTAAAGTATTACAGACACTATGTACAGGGTTTTCCTTTGGTCTTCTATGTAGAAGAACCCCTTACCTTCTAACAACCCTTGTGTAGCTTGTGAGCGTCATAGAACAAAACATGTTGCACGTGCATGTTCGGTAGAGTGTGAGCTTTTCATAGATAGCTTTTAATAGTTTGTAATTCAAACCATTCTGACTATACAGATGTTTTTGTAAAAACAAGACCAGGGCCTCTTCAGGATCCGCCTTTGTCTCACAAACACCACTCTGTCTCAGCCCTCGTTGATCACACAGACTAACTCTTGGTACCACTGGATGCAGAAGACAAAGACAAATCCGATGGTACAACCCATGCGTCTATAGCTCAAACACACAATGTTTAAAAGGGGGTAGAATTCCTAAATCATGCCAGCCAAACAGTGGGTGTCATTGGGTTAATTAGGGGAAAAAATTACCGGCTTTGAAACATGGATGGCTGTATACCAACATTAGGTCATATATCACCTGTTGGCAACCAGCATCGTTGGCCATATTTCTATTTTGCCGAACCTCGCAATTCTCCATAATTAACACAATTTGATTAAAACAGCTGTTGCTGCTGAGAACGCAACACAAACCGGTGGTGCAAATGCTCTTTTCAAGATGCTCCTCCTTGATCACAACAAATGATACACCAAGACTATACTTTCAGGGATCATTTCTATAGTTCTTTACTTGAGAAATGTGTTTCGACAGTGTTAGGTCTCGCTATCCATGATGACGATTTAAGATATTCCTTTCAGAGCATGAATCTGGTGGCTAGGAATGACTTTGTTCATTTTCCTTCCACCTTTGATGACTGTTCTTTGTTCTTCAATGGAACATGGATGAAGGGATTATGTTCTGAGTGGATGTTGATCATGTAAAAAAAAAAAAAAGCCTAAATCCTTATTGTAATTAACAGAAAGCCTATAAAGCTAAAACTATCAGTCCTGAGACACCATCAAAAATCCATTTTTCATTTATCTGACTTTCATATATCTGCATGTCCAGCGCTTATATTTAGCTTCTCAATGAACTGTTTTACCATTTTCCTTTCAGGACAACCAGGGTTACAAGTAGAAAACAACACTATTTGACATAAACAGTTGCATTCATGAGTTTCATTGACAAATGTCAATAAACATAATAAAGTCTGCCAAAGCAAAAACCTGATCAAAATGAATTTACATGAATGCTGTAAGCACAGAAATACTTTGCTCAGTGGGAAATGAGTATCCAACTAGTCAGTGACAACTCTGTGGAGTTTGGAGTTTGTGACAGAAACTATGTGAGCTTATTAAAGTATTACAGACACTATGTACAGGGTTTTCCTTTGGTCTTCTATGTAGAAGAACCCCTTACCTTCTAACAACCCTTGTGTAGCTTGTGAGCGTCATAGAACAAAACATGTTGCACGTGCATGTTCGGTAGAGTGTGAGCTTTTCATAGATAGCTTTTAATAGTTTGTAATTCAAACCATTCTGACTATACAGATGTTTTTGTAAAAACAAGACCAGGGCTTCTTCAGGATCCGCCTTTGTCTCACAAACACCGCTCTGTCTCAGCCCTCGTTGATCACACAGACTAAGTCTTGGTACCACTGGATGCAGAAGACAAAGACTAATCCGATGGTACAACCCATGCGTCTATAGCTCAAACACACAATGTTTAAAAGGGGGTAGAATTCCTAAATCATGCCAGCCAAACAGTGGGTGTCATTGGGTTAATTAGGGGAAAAAATTACCGGCTTTGAAACATGGATGGCTGTATACCAACATTAGGTCATATATCACCTGTTGGCAACCAGCATCGTTGGCCATATTTCTATTTTGCCGAACCTCGCAATTCTCCATAATTAACACAATTTGATTAAAACAGCTGTTGCTGCTGAGAACGCAACACAAACCGGTGGTGCAAATGCTCTTTTCAAGATGCTCCTCCTTGATCACAACAAATGATACACCAAGACTATACTTTCAGGGATCATTTCTATAGTTCTTTACTTGAGAAATGTGTTTCGACAGTGTTAGGTCTCGCTATCCATGATGACGATTTAAGATATTCCTTTCAGAGCATGAATCTGGTGGCTAGGAATGACTTTGTTCATTTTCCTTCCACCTTTGATGACTGTTCTTTGTTCTTCAATGGAACATGGATGAAGGGATTATGTTCTGAGTGGATGTTGATCATGTAAAAAAAAAAAAAAGCCTAAATCCTTATTGTAATTAACAGAAAGCCTATAAAGCTAAAACTATCAGTCCTGAGACACCATCAAAAATCCATTTTTCATTTATCTGACTTTCATATATCTGCATGTCCAGCGCTTATATTTAGCTTCTCAATGAACTGTTTTACCATTTTCCTTTCAGGACAACCAGGGTTACAAGTAGAAAACAATACTATTTGACATAAACAGTTGCATTCATGAGTTTCATTGACAAATGTCAATAAACATAATAAAGTCTGCCAAAGCAAAAACCTGATCAAAATGAATTTACATGAATGCTGTAAGCACAGAAATACTTTGCTCAGTGGGAAATGAGTATCCAACTAGTCAGTGACAACTCTGTGGAGTTTGGAGTTTGTGACAGAAACTATGTGAGCTTATTAAAGTATTACAGACACTATGTACAGGGTTTTCCTTTGGTCTTCTATGTAGAAGAACCCCTTACCTTCTAACAACCCTTGTGTAGCTTGTGAGCGTCATAGAACAAAACATGTTGCACGTGCATGTTCGGTAGAGTGTGAGCTTTTCATAGATAGCTTTTAATAGTTTGTAATTCAAACCATTCTGACTATACAGATGTTTTTGTAAAAACAAGACCAGGGCCTCTTCAGGATCCGCCTTTGTCTCACAAACACCGCTCTGTCTCAGCCCTCGTTGATCACACAGACTAACTCTTGGTACCACTGGATGCAGAAGACAAAGACAAATCCGATGGTACAACCCATGCGTCTATAGCTCAAACACACAATGTTTAAAAGGGGGTAGAATTCCTAAATCATGCCAGCCAAACAGTGGGTGTCATTGGGTTAATTAGGGGAAAAAATTACCGGCTTTGAAACATGGATGGCTGTATACCAACATTAGGTCATATATCACCTGTTGGCAACCAGCATCGTTGGCCATATTTCTATTTTGCCGAACCTCGCAATTCTCCATAATTAACACAATTTGATTAAAACAGCTGTTGCTGCTGAGAACGCAACACAAACCGGTGGTGCAAATGCTCTTTTCAAGATGCTCCTCCTTGATCACAACAAATGATACACCAAGACTATACTTTCAGGGATCATTTCTATAGTTCTTTACTTGAGAAATGTGTTTCGACAGTGTTAGGTCTCGCTATCCATGATGACGATTTAAGATATTCCTTTCAGAGCATGAATCTGGTGGCTAGGAATGACTTTGTTCATTTTCCTTCCACCTTTGATGACTGTTCTTTGTTCTTCAATGGAACATGGATGAAGGGATTATGTTCTGAGTGGATGTTGATCATGTAAAAAAAAAAAAAAGCCTAAATCCTTATTGTAATTAACAGAAAGCCTATAAAGCTAAAACTATCAGTCCTGAGACACCATCAAAAATCCATTTTTCATTTATCTGACTTTCATATATCTGCATGTCCAGCGCTTATATTTAGCTTCTCAATGAACTGTTTTACCATTTTCCTTTCAGGACAACCAGGGTTACAAGTAGAAAACAATACTATTTGACATAAACAGTTGCATTCATGAGTTTCATTGACAAATGTCAATAAACATAATAAAGTCTGCCAAAGCAAAAACCTGATCAAAATGAATTTACATGAATGCTGTAAGCACAGAAATACTTTGCTCAGTGGGAAATGAGTATCCAACTAGTCAGTGACAACTCTGTGGAGTTTGGAGTTTGTGACAGAAACTATGTGAGCTTATTAAAGTATTACAGACACTATGTACAGGGTTTTCCTTTGGTCTTCTATGTAGAAGAACCCCTTACCTTCTAACAACCCTTGTGTAGCTTGTGAGCGTCATAGAACAAAACATGTTGCACGTGCATGTTCGGTAGAGTGTGAGCTTTTCATAGATAGCTTTTAATAGTTTGTAATTCAAACCATTCTGACTATACAGATGTTTTTGTAAAAACAAGACCAGGGCCTCTTCAGGATCCGCCTTTGTCTCACAAACACCGCTCTGTCTCAGCCCTCGTTGATCACACAGACTAACTCTTGGTACCACTGGATGCAGAAGACAAAGACAAATCCGATGGTACAACCCATGCGTCTATAGCTCAAACACACAATGTTTAAAAGGGGGTAGAATTCCTAAATCATGCCAGCCAAACAGTGGGTGTCATTGGGTTAATTAGGGGAAAAAATTACCGGCTTTGAAACATGGATGGCTGTATACCAACATTAGGTCATATATCACCTGTTGGCAACCAGCATCGTTGGCCATATTTCTATTTTGCCGAACCTCGCAATTCTCCATAATTAACACAATTTGATTAAAACAGCTGTTGCTGCTGAGAACGCAACACAAACCGGTGGTGCAAATGCTCTTTTCAAGATGCTCCTCCTTGATCACAACAAATGATACACCAAGACTATACTTTCAGGGATCATTTCTATAGTTCTTTACTTGAGAAATGTGTTTCGACAGTGTTAGGTCTCGCTATCCATGATGACGATTTAAGATATTCCTTTCAGAGCATGAATCTGGTGGCTAGGAATGACTTTGTTCATTTTCCTTCCACCTTTGATGACTGTTCTTTGTTCTTCAATGGAACATGGATGAAGGGATTATGTTCTGAGTGGATGTTGATCATGTAAAAAAAAAAAAAAGCCTAAATCCTTATTGTAATTAACAGAAAGCCTATAAAGCTAAAACTATCAGTCCTGAGACACCATCAAAAATCCATTTTTCATTTATCTGACTTTCATATATCTGCATGTCCAGCGCTTATATTTAGCTTCTCAATGAACTGTTTTACCATTTTCCTTTCAGGACAACCAGGGTTACAA
Source organism: Coregonus lavaretus (assembly GCF_964263955.1). Lineage (NCBI taxonomy): Eukaryota > Metazoa > Chordata > Actinopteri > Salmoniformes > Salmonidae > Coregonus > Coregonus lavaretus. Next base: position 49,069 of record NW_028156635.1, read on the forward strand.
GTAGAAAACAACACTATTTGACATAAACAGTTGCATTCATGAGTTTCATTGACAAATGTCAATAAACATAATAAAGTCTGCCAAAGCAAAAACCTGATCAAAATGAATTTACATGAATGCTGTAAGCACAGAAATACTTTGCTCAGTGGGAAATGAGTATCCAACTAGTCAGTGACAACTCTGTGGAGTTTGGAGTTTGTGACAGAAACTATGTGAGCTTATTAAAGTATTACAGACACTATGTACAGGGTTTTCCTTTGGTCTTCTATGTAGAAGAACCCCTTACCTTCTAACAACCCTTGTGTAGCTTGTGAGCGTCATAGAACAAAACATGTTGCACGTGCATGTTCGGTAGAGTGTGAGCTTTTCATAGATAGCTTTTAATAGTTTGTAATTCAAACCATTCTGACTATACAGATGTTTTTGTAAAAACAAGACCAGGGCTTCTTCAGGATCCGCCTTTGTCTCACAAACACCGCTCTGTCTCAGCCCTCGTTGATCACACAGACTAAGTCTTGGTACCACTGGATGCAGAAGACAAAGACTAATCCGATGGTACAACCCATGCGTCTATAGCTCAAACACACAATGTTTAAAAGGGGGTAGAATTCCTAAATCATGCCAGCCAAACAGTGGGTGTCATTGGGTTAATTAGGGGAAAAAATTACCGGCTTTGAAACATGGATGGCTGTATACCAACATTAGGTCATATATCACCTGTTGGCAACCAGCATCGTTGGCCATATTTCTATTTTGCCGAACCTCGCAATTCTCCATAATTAACACAATTTGATTAAAACAGCTGTTGCTGCTGAGAACGCAACACAAACCGGTGGTGCAAATGCTCTTTTCAAGATGCTCCTCCTTGATCACAACAAATGATACACCAAGACTATACTTTCAGGGATCATTTCTATAGTTCTTTACTTGAGAAATGTGTTTCGACAGTGTTAGGTCTCGCTATCCATGATGACGATTTAAGATATTCCTTTCAGAGCATGAATCTGGTGGCTAGGAATGACTTTGTTCATTTTCCTTCCACCTTTGATGACTGTTCTTTGTTCTTCAATGGAACATGGATGAAGGGATTATGTTCTGAGTGGATGTTGATCATGTAAAAAAAAAAAAAAGCCTAAATCCTTATTGTAATTAACAGAAAGCCTATAAAGCTAAAACTATCAGTCCTGAGACACCATCAAAAATCCATTTTTCATTTATCTGACTTTCATATATCTGCATGTCCAGCGCTTATATTTAGCTTCTCAATGAACTGTTTTACCATTTTCCTTTCAGGACAACCAGGGTTACAAGTAGAAAACAATACTATTTGACATAAACAGTTGCATTCATGAGTTTCATTGACAAATGTCAATAAACATAATAAAGTCTGCCAAAGCAAAAACCTGATCAAAATGAATTTACATGAATGCTGTAAGCACAGAAATACTTTGCTCAGTGGGAAATGAGTATCCAACTAGTCAGTGACAACTCTGTGGAGTTTGGAGTTTGTGACAGAAACTATGTGAGCTTATTAAAGTATTACAGACACTATGTACAGGGTTTTCCTTTGGTCTTCTATGTAGAAGAACCCCTTACCTTCTAACAACCCTTGTGTAGCTTGTGAGCGTCATAGAACAAAACATGTTGCACGTGCATGTTCGGTAGAGTGTGAGCTTTTCATAGATAGCTTTTAATAGTTTGTAATTCAAACCATTCTGACTATACAGATGTTTTTGTAAAAACAAGACCAGGGCCTCTTCAGGATCCGCCTTTGTCTCACAAACACCGCTCTGTCTCAGCCCTCGTTGATCACACAGACTAACTCTTGGTACCACTGGATGCAGAAGACAAAGACAAATCCGATGGTACAACCCATGCGTCTATAGCTCAAACACACAATGTTTAAAAGGGGGTAGAATTCCTAAATCATGCCAGCCAAACAGTGGGTGTCATTGGGTTAATTAGGGGAAAAAATTACCGGCTTTGAAACATGGATGGCTGTATACCAACATTAGGTCATATATCACCTGTTGGCAACCAGCATCGTTGGCCATATTTCTATTTTGCCGAACCTCGCAATTCTCCATAATTAACACAATTTGATTAAAACAGCTGTTGCTGCTGAGAACGCAACACAAACCGGTGGTGCAAATGCTCTTTTCAAGATGCTCCTCCTTGATCACAACAAATGATACACCAAGACTATACTTTCAGGGATCATTTCTATAGTTCTTTACTTGAGAAATGTGTTTCGACAGTGTTAGGTCTCGCTATCCATGATGACGATTTAAGATATTCCTTTCAGAGCATGAATCTGGTGGCTAGGAATGACTTTGTTCATTTTCCTTCCACCTTTGATGACTGTTCTTTGTTCTTCAATGGAACATGGATGAAGGGATTATGTTCTGAGTGGATGTTGATCATGTAAAAAAAAAAAAAAGCCTAAATCCTTATTGTAATTAACAGAAAGCCTATAAAGCTAAAACTATCAGTCCTGAGACACCATCAAAAATCCATTTTTCATTTATCTGACTTTCATATATCTGCATGTCCAGCGCTTATATTTAGCTTCTCAATGAACTGTTTTACCATTTTCCTTTCAGGACAACCAGGGTTACAAGTAGAAAACAACACTATTTGACATAAACAGTTGCATTCATGAGTTTCATTGACAAATGTCAATAAACATAATAAAGTCTGCCAAAGCAAAAACCTGATCAAAATGAATTTACATGAATGCTGTAAGCACAGAAATACTTTGCTCAGTGGGAAATGAGTATCCAACTAGTCAGTGACAACTCTGTGGAGTTTGGAGTTTGTGACAGAAACTATGTGAGCTTATTAAAGTATTACAGACACTATGTACAGGGTTTTCCTTTGGTCTTCTATGTAGAAGAACCCCTTACCTTCTAACAACCCTTGTGTAGCTTGTGAGCGTCATAGAACAAAACATGTTGCACGTGCATGTTCGGTAGAGTGTGAGCTTTTCATAGATAGCTTTTAATAGTTTGTAATTCAAACCATTCTGACTATACAGATGTTTTTGTAAAAACAAGACCAGGGCTTCTTCAGGATCCGCCTTTGTCTCACAAACACCGCTCTGTCTCAGCCCTCGTTGATCACACAGACTAAGTCTTGGTACCACTGGATGCAGAAGACAAAGACTAATCCGATGGTACAACCCATGCGTCTATAGCTCAAACACACAATGTTTAAAAGGGGGTAGAATTCCTAAATCATGCCAGCCAAACAGTGGGTGTCATTGGGTTAATTAGGGGAAAAAATTACCGGCTTTGAAACATGGATGGCTGTATACCAACATTAGGTCATATATCACCTGTTGGCAACCAGCATCGTTGGCCATATTTCTATTTTGCCGAACCTCGCAATTCTCCATAATTAACACAATTTGATTAAAACAGCTGTTGCTGCTGAGAACGCAACACAAACCGGTGGTGCAAATGCTCTTTTCAAGATGCTCCTCCTTGATCACAACAAATGATACACCAAGACTATACTTTCAGGGATCATTTCTATAGTTCTTTACTTGAGAAATGTGTTTCGACAGTGTTAGGTCTCGCTATCCATGATGACGATTTAAGATATTCCTTTCAGAGCATGAATCTGGTGGCTAGGAATGACTTTGTTCATTTTCCTTCCACCTTTGATGACTGTTCTTTGTTCTTCAATGGAACATGGATGAAGGGATTATGTTCTGAGTGGATGTTGATCATGTAAAAAAAAAAAAAAGCCTAAATCCTTATTGTAATTAACAGAAAGCCTATAAAGCTAAAACTATCAGTCCTGAGACACCATCAAAAATCCATTTTTCATTTATCTGACTTTCATATATCTGCATGTCCAGCGCTTATATTTAGCTTCTCAATGAACTGTTTTACCATTTTCCTTTCAGGACAACCAGGGTTACAAGTAGAAAACAATACTATTTGACATAAACAGTTGCATTCATGAGTTTCATTGACAAATGTCAATAAACATAATAAAGTCTGCCAAAGCAAAAACCTGATCAAAATGAATTTACATGAATGCTGTAAGCACAGAAATACTTTGCTCAGTGGGAAATGAGTATCCAACTAGTCAGTGACAACTCTGTGGAGTTTGGAGTTTGTGACAGAAACTATGTGAGCTTATTAAAGTATTACAGACACTATGTACAGGGTTTTCCTTTGGTCTTCTATGTAGAAGAACCCCTTACCTTCTAACAACCCTTGTGTAGCTTGTGAGCGTCATAGAACAAAACATGTTGCACGTGCATGTTCGGTAGAGTGTGAGCTTTTCATAGATAGCTTTTAATAGTTTGTAATTCAAACCATTCTGACTATACAGATGTTTTTGTAAAAACAAGACCAGGGCCTCTTCAGGATCCGCCTTTGTCTCACAAACACCGCTCTGTCTCAGCCCTCGTTGATCACACAGACTAACTCTTGGTACCACTGGATGCAGAAGACAAAGACAAATCCGATGGTACAACCCATGCGTCTATAGCTCAAACACACAATGTTTAAAAGGGGGTAGAATTCCTAAATCATGCCAGCCAAACAGTGGGTGTCATTGGGTTAATTAGGGGAAAAAATTACCGGCTTTGAAACATGGATGGCTGTATACCAACATTAGGTCATATATCACCTGTTGGCAACCAGCATCGTTGGCCATATTTCTATTTTGCCGAACCTCGCAATTCTCCATAATTAACACAATTTGATTAAAACAGCTGTTGCTGCTGAGAACGCAACACAAACCGGTGGTGCAAATGCTCTTTTCAAGATGCTCCTCCTTGATCACAACAAATGATACACCAAGACTATACTTTCAGGGATCATTTCTATAGTTCTTTACTTGAGAAATGTGTTTCGACAGTGTTAGGTCTCGCTATCCATGATGACGATTTAAGATATTCCTTTCAGAGCATGAATCTGGTGGCTAGGAATGACTTTGTTCATTTTCCTTCCACCTTTGATGACTGTTCTTTGTTCTTCAATGGAACATGGATGAAGGGATTATGTTCTGAGTGGATGTTGATCATGTAAAAAAAAAAAAAAGCCTAAATCCTTATTGTAATTAACAGAAAGCCTATAAAGCTAAAACTATCAGTCCTGAGACACCATCAAAAATCCATTTTTCATTTATCTGACTTTCATATATCTGCATGTCCAGCGCTTATATTTAGCTTCTCAATGAACTGTTTTACCATTTTCCTTTCAGGACAACCAGGGTTACAAGTAGAAAACAATACTATTTGACATAAACAGTTGCATTCATGAGTTTCATTGACAAATGTCAATAAACATAATAAAGTCTGCCAAAGCAAAAACCTGATCAAAATGAATTTACATGAATGCTGTAAGCACAGAAATACTTTGCTCAGTGGGAAATGAGTATCCAACTAGTCAGTGACAACTCTGTGGAGTTTGGAGTTTGTGACAGAAACTATGTGAGCTTATTAAAGTATTACAGACACTATGTACAGGGTTTTCCTTTGGTCTTCTATGTAGAAGAACCCCTTACCTTCTAACAACCCTTGTGTAGCTTGTGAGCGTCATAGAACAAAACATGTTGCACGTGCATGTTTGGTAGAGTGTGAGCTTTTCATAGATAGCTTTTAATAGTTTGTAATTCAAACCATTCTGACTATACAGATGTTTTTGTAAAAACAAGACCAGGGCTTCTTCAGGATCCGCCTTTGTCTCACAAACACCGCTCTGTCTCAGCCCTCGTTGATCACACAGACTAAGTCTTGGTACCACTGGATGCAGAAGACAAAGACAAATCCGATGGTACAACCCATGCGTCTATAGCTCAAACACACAATGTTTAAAAGGGGGTAGAATTCCTAAATCATGCCAGCCAAACAGTGGGTGTCATTGGGTTAATTAGGGGAAAAAATTACCGGCTTTGAAACATGGATGGCTGTATACCAACATTAGGTCATATATCACCTGTTGGCAACCAGCATCGTTGGCCATATTTCTATTTTGCCGAACCTCGCAATTCTCCATAATTAACACAATTTGATTAAAACAGCTGTTGCTGCTGAGAACGCAACACAAACCGGTGGTGCAAATGCTCTTTTCAAGATGCTCCTCCTTGATCACAACAAATTATACACCAAGACTATACTTTCAGGGATCATTTCTATAGTTCTTTACTTGAGAAATGTGTTTCGACAGTGTTAGGTCTCGCTATCCATGATGACGATTTAAGATATTCCTTTCAGAGCATGAATCTGGTGGCTAGGAATGACTTTGTTCATTTTCCTTCCACCTTTGATGACTGTTCTTTGTTCTTCAATGGAACATGGATGAAGGGATTATGTTCTGAGTGGATGTTGATCATGTAAAAAAAAAAAAAAAGCCTAAATCCTTATTGTAATTAACAGAAAGCCTATAAAGCTAAAACTATCAGTCCTGAGACACCATCAAAAATCCATTTTTCATTTATCTGACTTTCATATATCTGCATGTCCAGCGCTTATATTTAGCTTCTCAATGAACTGTTTTACCATTTTCCTTTCAGGACAACCAGGGTTACAAGTAGAAAACAACACTATTTGACATAAACAGTTGCATTCATGAGTTTCATTGACAAATGTCAATAAACATAATAAAGTCTGCCAAAGCAAAAACCTGATCAAAATGAATTTACATGAATGCTGTAAGCACAGAAATACTTTGCTCAGTGGGAAATGAGTATCCAACTAGTCAGTGACAACTCTGTGGAGTTTGGAGTTTGTGACAGAAACTATGTGAGCTTATTAAAGTATTACAGACACTATGTACAGGGTTTTCCTTTGGTCTTCTATGTAGAAGAACCCCTTACCTTCTAACAACCCTTGTGTAGCTTGTGAGCATCATAGAACAAAACATGTTGCACGTGCATGTTCGGTAGAGTGTGAGCTTTTCATAGATAGCTTTTAATAGTTTGTAATTCAAACCATTCTGACTATACAGATGTTTTTGTAAAAACAAGACCAGGGCTTCTTCAGGATCCGCCTTTGTCTCACAAACACCGCTCTGTCTCAGCCCTCGTTGATCACACAGACTAAGTCTTGGTACCACTGGATGCAGAAGACAAAGACTAATCCGATGGTACAACCCATGCGTCTATAGCTCAAACACACAATGTTTAAAAGGGGGTAGAATTCCTAAATCATGCCAGCCAAACAGTGGGTGTCATTGGGTTAATTAGGGGAAAAAATTACCGGCTTTGAAACATGGATGGCTGTATACCAACATTAGGTCATATATCACCTGTTGGCAACCAGCATCGTTGGCCATATTTCTATTTTGCCGAACCTCGCAATTCTCCATAATTAACACAATTTGATTAAAACAGCTGTTGCTGCTGAGAACGCAACACAAACCGGTGGTGCAAATGCTCTTTTCAAGATGCTCCTCCTTGATCACAACAAATTATACACCAAGACTATACTTTCAGGGATCATTTCTATAGTTCTTTACTTGAGAAATGTGTTTCGACAGTGTTAGGTCTCGCTATCCATGATGACGATTTAAGATATTCCTTTCAGAGCATGAATCTGGTGGCTAGGAATGACTTTGTTCATTTTCCTTCCACCTTTGATGACTGTTCTTTGTTCTTCAATGGAACATGGATGAAGGGATTATGTTCTGAGTGGATGTTGATCATGTAAAAAAAAAAAAAAAGCCTAAATCCTTATTGTAATTAACAGAAAGCCTATAAAGCTAAAACTATCAGTCCTGAGACACCATCAAAAATCCATTTTTCATTTATCTGACTTTCATATATCTGCATGTCCAGCGCTTATATTTAGCTTCTCAATTAACTGTTTTACCATTTTCCTTTCAGGACAACCAGGGTTACAAGTAGAAAACAACACTATTTGACATAAACAGTTGCATTCATGAGTTTCATTGACAAATGTCAATAAACATAATAAAGTCTGCCAAAGCAAAAACCTGATCAAAATGAATTTACATGAATGCTGTAAGCACAGAAATACTTTGCTCAGTGGGAAATGAGTATCCAACTAGTCAGTGACAACTCTGTGGAGTTTGGAGTTTGTGACAGAAACTATGTGAGCTTATTAAAGTATTACAGACACTATGTACAGGGTTTTCCTTTGGTCTTCTATGTAGAAGAACCCCTTACCTTCTAACAACCCTTGTGTAGCTTGTGAGCGTCATAGAACAAAACATGTTGCACGTGCATGTTCGGTAGAGTGTGAGCTTTTCATAGATAGCTTTTAATAGTTTGTAATTCAAACCATTCTGACTATACAGATGTTTTTGTAAAAACAAGACCAGGGCTTCTTCAGGATCCGCCTTTGTCTCACAAACACCGCTCTGTCTCAGCCCTCGTTGATCACACAGACTAAGTCTTGGTACCACTGGATGCAGAAGACAAAGACTAATCCGATGGTACAACCCATGCGTCTATAGCTCAAACACACAATGTTTAAAAGGGGGTAGAATTCCTAAATCATGCCAGCCAAACAGTGGGTGTCATTGGGTTAATTAGGGGAAAAAATTACCGGCTTTGAAACATGGATGGCTGTATACCAACATTAGGTCATATATCACCTGTTGGCAACCAGCATCGTTGGCCATATTTCTATTTTGCCGAACCTCGCAATTCTCCATAATTAACACAATTTGATTAAAACAGCTGTTGCTGCTGAGAACGCAACACAAACCGGTGGTGCAAATGCTCTTTTCAAGATGCTCCTCCTTGATCACAACAAATTATACACCAAGACTATACTTTCAGGGATCATTTCTATAGTTCTTTACTTGAGAAATGTGTTTCGACAGTGTTAGGTCTCGCTATCCATGATGACGATTTAAGATATTCCTTTCAGAGCATGAATCTGGTGGCTAGGAATGACTTTGTTCATTTTCCTTCCACCTTTGATGACTGTTCTTTGTTCTTCAATGGAACATGGATGAAGGGATTATGTTCTGAGTGGATGTTGATCATGTAAAAAAAAAAAAAAAGCCTAAATCCTTATTGTAATTAACAGAAAGCCTATAAAGCTAAAACTATCAGTCCTGAGACACCATCAAAAATCCATTTTTCATTTATCTGACTTTCATATATCTGCATGTCCAGCGCTTATATTTAGCTTCTCAATTAACTGTTTTACCATTTTCCTTTCAGGACAACCAGGGTTACAAGTAGAAAACAACACTATTTGACATAAACAGTTGCATTCATGAGTTTCATTGACAAATGTCAATAAACATAATAAAGTCTGCCAAAGCAAAAACCTGATCAAAATGAATTTACATGAATGCTGTAAGCACAGAAATACTTTGCTCAGTGGGAAATGAGTATCCAACTAGTCAGTGACAACTCTGTGGAGTTTGGAGTTTGTGACAGAAACTATGTGAGCTTATTAAAGTATTACAGACACTATGTACAGGGTTTTCCTTTGGTCTTCTATGTAGAAGAACCCCTTACCTTCTAACAACCCTTGTGTAGCTTGTGAGCGTCATAGAACAAAACATGTTGCACGTGCATGTTCGGTAGAGTGTGAGCTTTTCATAGATAGCTTTTAATAGTTTGTAATTCAAACCATTCTGACTATACAGATGTTTTTGTAAAAACAAGACCAGGGCTTCTTCAGGATCCGCCTTTGTCTCACAAACACCGCTCTGTCTCAGCCCTCGTTGATCACACAGACTAAGTCTTGGTACCACTGGATGCAGAAGACAAAGACTAATCCGATGGTACAACCCATGCGTCTATAGCTCAAACACACAATGTTTAAAAGGGGGTAGAATTCCTAAATCATGCCAGCCAAACAGTGGGTGTCATTGGGTTAATTAGGGGAAAAAATTACCGGCTTTGAAACATGGATGGCTGTATACCAACATTAGGTCATATATCACCTGTTGGCAACCAGCATCGTTGGCCATATTTCTATTTTGCCGAACCTCGCAATTCTCCATAATTAACACAATTTGATTAAAACAGCTGTTGCTGCTGAGAACGCAACACAAACCGGTGGTGCAAATGCTCTTTTCAAGATGCTCCTCCTTGATCACAACAAATTATACACCAAGACTATACTTTCAGGGATCATTTCTATAGTTCTTTACTTGAGAAATGTGTTTCGACAGTGTTAGGTCTTGCTATCCATGATGACGATTTAAGATATTCCTTTCAGAGCATGAATCTGGTGGCTAGGAATGACTTTGTTCATTTTCCTTCCACCTTTGATGACTGTTCTTTGTTCTTCAATGGAACATGGATGAAGGGATTATGTTCTGAGTGGATGTTGATCATGTAAAAAAAAAAAAAAGCCTAAATCCTTATTGTAATTAACAGAAAGCCTATAAAGCTAAAACTATCAGTCCTGAGACACCATCAAAAATCCATTTTTCATTTATCTGACTTTCATATATCTGCATGTCCAGCGCTTATATTTAGCTTCTCAATGAACTGTTTTACCATTTTCCTTTCAGGACAACCAGGGTTACAAGTAGAAAACAACACTATTTGACATAAACAGTTGCATTCATGAGTTTCATTGACAAATGTCAATAAACATAATAAAGTCTGCCAAAGCAAAAACCTGATCAAAATGAATTTACATGAATGCTGTAAGCACAGAAATACTTTGCTCAGTGGGAAATGAGTATCCAACTAGTCAGTGACAACTCTGTGGAGTTTGGAGTTTGTGACAGAAACTATGTGAGCTTATTAAAGTATTACAGACACTATGTACAGGGTTTTCCTTTGGTCTTCTATGTAGAAGAACCCCTTACCTTCTAACAACCCTTGTGTAGCTTGTGAGCGTCATAGAACAAAACATGTTGCACGTGCATGTTCGGTAGAGTGTGAGCTTTTCATAGATAGCTTTTAATAGTTTGTAATTCAAACCATTCTGACTATACAGATGTTTTTGTAAAAACAAGACCAGGGCTTCTTCAGGATCCGCCTTTGTCTCACAAACACCGCTCTGTCTCAGCCCTCGTTGATCACACAGACTAACTCTTGGTACCACTGGATGCAGAAGACAAAGACAAATCCGATGGTACAACCCATGCGTCTATAGCTCAAACACACAATGTTTAAAAGGGGGTAGAATTCCTAAATCATGCCAGCCAAACAGTGGGTGTCATTGGGTTAATTAGGGGAAAAAATTACCGGCTTTGAAACATGGATGGCTGTATACCAACATTAGGTCATATATCACCTGTTGGCAACCAGCATCGTTGGCCATATTTCTATTTTGCCGAACCTCGCAATTCTCCATAATTAACACAATTTGATTAAAACAGCTGTTGCTGCTGAGAACGCAACACAAACCGGTGGTGCAAATGCTCTTTTCAAGATGCTCCTCCTTGATCACAACAAATGATACACCAAGACTATACTTTCAGGGATCATTTCTATAGTTCTTTACTTGAGAAATGTGTTTCGACAGTGTTAGGTCTCGCTATCCATGATGACGATTTAAGATATTCCTTTCAGAGCATGAATCTGGTGGCTAGGAATGACTTTGTTCATTTTCCTTCCACCTTTGATGACTGTTCTTTGTTCTTCAATGGAACATGGATGAAGGGATTATGTTCTGAGTGGATGTTGATCATGTAAAAAAAAAAAAAAAGCCTAAATCCTTATTGTAATTAACAGAAAGCCTATAAAGCTAAAACTATCAGTCCTGAGACACCATCAAAAATCCATTTTTCATTTATCTGACTTTCATATATCTGCATGTCCAGCGCTTATATTTAGCTTCTCAATGAACTGTTTTACCATTTTCCTTTCAGGACAACCAGGGTTACAAGTAGAAAACAACACTATTTGACATAAACAGTTGCATTCATGAGTTTCATTGACAAATGTCAATAAACATAATAAAGTCTGCCAAAGCAAAAACCTGATCAAAATGAATTTACATGAATGCTGTAAGCACAGAAATACTTTGCTCAGTGGGAAATGAGTATCCAACTAGTCAGTGACAACTCTGTGGAGTTTGGAGTTTGTGACAGAAACTATGTGAGCTTATTAAAGTATTACAGACACTATGTACAGGGTTTTCCTTTGGTCTTCTATGTAGAAGAACCCCTTACCTTCTAACAACCCTTGTGTAGCTTGTGAGCGTCATAGAACAAAACATGTTGCACGTGCATGTTTGGTAGAGTGTGAGCTTTTCATAGATAGCTTTTAATAGTTTGTAATTCAAACCATTCTGACTATACAGATGTTTTTGTAAAAACAAGACCAGGGCTTCTTCAGGATCCGCCTTTGTCTCACAAACACCGCTCTGTCTCAGCCCTCGTTGATCACACAGACTAAGTCTTGGTACCACTGGATGCAGAAGACAAAGACTAATCCGATGGTACAACCCATGCGTCTATAGCTCAAACACACAATGTTTAAAAGGGGGTAGAATTCCTAAATCATGCCAGCCAAACAGTGGGTGTCATTGGGTTAATTAGGGGAAAAAATTACCGGCTTTGAAACATGGATGGCTGTATACCAACATTAGGTCATATATCACCTGTTGGCAACCAGCATCGTTGGCCATATTTCTATTTTGCCGAACCTCGCAATTCTCCATAATTAACACAATTTGATTAAAACAGCTGTTGCTGCTGAGAACGCAACACAAACCGGTGGTGCAAATGCTCTTTTCAAGATGCTCCTCCTTGATCACAACAAATTATACACCAAGACTATACTTTCAGGGATCATTTCTATAGTTCTTTACTTGAGAAATGTGTTTCGACAGTGTTAGGTCTCGCTATCCATGATGACGATTTAAGATATTCCTTTCAGAGCATGAATCTGGTGGCTAGGAATGACTTTGTTCATTTTCCTTCCACCTTTGATGACTGTTCTTTGTTCTTCAATGGAACATGGATGAAGGGATTATGTTCTGAGTGGATGTTGATCATGTAAAAAAAAAAAAAAGCCTAAATCCTTATTGTAATTAACAGAAAGCCTATAAAGCTAAAACTATCAGTCCTGAGACACCATCAAAAATCCATTTTTCATTTATCTGACTTTCATATATCTGCATGTCCAGCGCTTATATTTAGCTTCTCAATGAACTGTTTTACCATTTTCCTTTCAGGACAACCAGGGTTACAAGTAGAAAACAACACTATTTGACATAAACAGTTGCATTCATGAGTTTCATTGACAAATGTCAATAAACATAATAAAGTCTGCCAAAGCAAAAACCTGATCAAAATGAATTTACATGAATGCTGTAAGCACAGAAATACTTTGCTCAGTGGGAAATGAGTATCCAACTAGTCAGTGACAACTCTGTGGAGTTTGGAGTTTGTGACAGAAACTATGTGAGCTTATTAAAGTATTACAGACACTATGTACAGGGTTTTCCTTTGGTCTTCTATGTAGAAGAACCCCTTACCTTCTAACAACCCTTGTGTAGCTTGTGAGCGTCATAGAACAAAACATGTTGCACGTGCATGTTCGGTAGAGTGTGAGCTTTTCATAGATAGCTTTTAATAGTTTGTAATTCAAACCATTCTGACTATACAGATGTTTTTGTAAAAACAAGACCAGGGCTTCTTCAGGATCCGCCTTTGTCTCACAAACACCGCTCTGTCTCAGCCCTCGTTGATCACACAGACTAACTCTTGGTACCACTGGATGCAGAAGACAAAGACAAATCCGATGGTACAACCCATGCGTCTATAGCTCAAACACACAATGTTTAAAAGGGGGTAGAATTCCTAAATCATGCCAGCCAAACAGTGGGTGTCATTGGGTTAATTAGGGGAAAAAATTACCGGCTTTGAAACATGGATGGCTGTATACCAACATTAGGTCATATATCACCTGTTGGCAACCAGCATCGTTGGCCATATTTCTATTTTGCCGAACCTCGCAATTCTCCATAATTAACACAATTTGATTAAAACAGCTGTTGCTGCTGAGAACGCAACACAAACCGGTGGTGCAAATGCTCTTTTCAAGATGCTCCTCCTTGATCACAACAAATGATACACCAAGACTATACTTTCAGGGATCATTTCTATAGTTCTTTACTTGAGAAATGTGTTTCGACAGTGTTAGGTCTCGCTATCCATGATGACGATTTAAGATATTCCTTTCAGAGCATGAATCTGGTGGCTAGGAATGACTTTGTTCATTTTCCTTCCACCTTTGATGACTGTTCTTTGTTCTTCAATGGAACATGGATGAAGGGATTATGTTCTGAGTGGATGTTGATCATGTAAAAAAAAAAAAAAGCCTAAATCCTTATTGTAATTAACAGAAAGCCTATAAAGCTAAAACTATCAGTCCTGAGACACCATCAAAAATCCATTTTTCATTTATCTGACTTTCATATATCTGCATGTCCAGCGCTTATATTTAGCTTCTCAATGAACTGTTTTACCATTTTCCTTTCAGGACAACCAGGGTTACAAGTAGAAAACAACACTATTTGACATAAACAGTTGCATTCATGAGTTTCATTGACAAATGTCAATAAACATAATAAAGTCTGCCAAAGCAAAAACCTGATCAAAATGAATTTACATGAATGCTGTAAGCACAGAAATACTTTGCTCAGTGGGAAATGAGTATCCAACTAGTCAGTGACAACTCTGTGGAGTTTGGAGTTTGTGACAGAAACTATGTGAGCTTATTAAAGTATTACAGACACTATGTACAGGGTTTTCCTTTGGTCTTCTATGTAGAAGAACCCCTTACCTTCTAACAACCCTTGTGTAGCTTGTGAGCGTCATAGAACAAAACATGTTGCACGTGCATGTTCGGTAGAGTGTGAGCTTTTCATAGATAGCTTTTAATAGTTTGTAATTCAAACCATTCTGACTATACAGATGTTTTTGTAAAAACAAGACCAGGGCTTCTTCAGGATCCGCCTTTGTCTCACAAACACCGCTCTGTCTCAGCCCTCGTTGATCACACAGACTAAGTCTTGGTACCACTGGATGCAGAAGACAAAGACTAATCCGATGGTACAACCCATGCGTCTATAGCTCAAACACACAATGTTTAAAAGGGGGTAGAATTCCTAAATCATGCCAGCCAAACAGTGGGTGTCATTGGGTTAATTAGGGGAAAAAATTACCGGCTTTGAAACATGGATGGCTGTATACCAACATTAGGTCATATATCACCTGTTGGCAACCAGCATCGTTGGCCATATTTCTATTTTGCCGAACCTTGCAATTCTCCATAATTAACACAATTTGATTAAAACAGCTGTTGCTGCTGAGAACGCAACACAAACCGGTGGTGCAAATGCTCTTTTCAAGATGCTCCTCCTTGATCACAACAAATTATACACCAAGACTATACTTTCAGGGAGCATTTCTATAGTTCTTTACTTGAGAAATGTGTTTCGACAGTGTTAGGTCTCGCTATCCATGATGACGATTTAAGATATTCCTTTCAGAGCATGAATCTGGTGGCTAGGAATGACTTTGTTCATTTTCCTTCCACCTTTGATGACTGTTCTTTGTTCTTCAATGGAACATGGATGAAGGGATTATGTTCTGAGTGGATGTTGATCATGTAAAAAAAAAAAAAAGCCTAAATCCTTATTGTAATTAACAGAAAGCCTATAAAGCTAAAACTATCAATCCTGAGACACCATCAAAAATCCATTTTTCATTTATCTGACTTTCATATATCTGCATGTCCAGCGCTTATATTTAGCTTCTCAATGAACTGTTTTACCATTTTCCTTTCAGGACAACCAGGGTTACAAGTAGAAAACAACACTATTTGACATAAACAGTTGCATTCATGAGTTTCATTGACAAATGTCAATAAACATAATAAAGTCTGCCAAAGCAAAAACCTGATCAAAATGAATTTACATGAATGCTGTAAGCACAGAAATACTTTGCTCAGTGGGAAATGAGTATCCAACTAGTCAGTGACAACTCTGTGGAGTTTGGAGTTTGTGACAGAAACTATGTGAGCTTATTAAAGTATTACAGACACTATGTACAGGGTTTTCCTTTGGTCTTCTATGTAGAAGAACACCTTACCTTCTAACAACCCTTGTGTAGCTTGTGAGCGTCATAGAACAAAACATGTTGCACGTGCATGTTCGGTAGAGTGTGAGCTTTTCATAGATAGCTTTTAATAGTTTGTAATTCAAACCATTCTGACTATACAGATGTTTTTGTAAAAACAAGACCAGGGCTTCTTCAGGATCCGCCTTTGTCTCACAAACACCGCTCTGTCTCAGCCCTCGTTGATCACACAGACTAACTCTTGGTACCACTGGATGCAGAAGACAAAGACAAATCCGATGGTACAACCCATGCGTCTATAGCTCAAACACACAATGTTTAAAAGGGGGTAGAATTCCTAAATCATGCCAGCCAAACAGTGGGTGTCATTGGGTTAATTAGGGGAAAAAATTACCGGCTTTGAAACATGGATGGCTGTATACCAACATTAGGTCATATATCACCTGTTGGCAACCAGCATCGTTGGCCATATTTCTATTTTGCCGAACCTCGCAATTCTCCATAATTAACACAATTTGATTAAAACAGCTGTTGCTGCTGAGAACGCAACACAAACCGGTGGTGCAAATGCTCTTTTCAAGATGCTCCTCCTTGATCACAACAAATGATACACCAAGACTATACTTTCAGGGATCATTTCTATAGTTCTTTACTTGAGAAATGTGTTTCGACAGTGTTAGGTCTCGCTATCCATGATGACGATTTAAGATATTCCTTTCAGAGCATGAATCTGGTGGCTAGGAATGACTTTGTTCATTTTCCTTCCACCTTTGATGACTGTTCTTTGTTCTTCAATGGAACATGGATGAAGGGATTATGTTCTGAGTGGATGTTGATCATGTAAAAAAAAAAAAAAGCCTAAATCCTTATTGTAATTAACAGAAAGCCTATAAAGCTAAAACTATCAATCCTGAGACACCATCAAAAATCCATTTTTCATTTATCTGACTTTCATATATCTGCATGTCCAGCGCTTATATTTAGCTTCTCAATGAACTGTTTTACCATTTTCCTTTCAGGACAACCAGGGTTACAAGTAGAAAACAACACTATTTGACATAAACAGTTGCATTCATGAGTTTCATTGACAAATGTCAATAAACATAATAAAGTCTGCCAAAGCAAAAACCTGATCAAAATGAATTTACATGAATGCTGTAAGCACAGAAATACTTTGCTCAGTGGGAAATGAGTATCCAACTAGTCAGTGACAACTCTGTGGAGTTTGGAGTTTGTGACAGAAACTATGTGAGCTTATTAAAGTATTACAGACACTATGTACAGGGTTTTCCTTTGGTCTTCTATGTAGAAGAACACCTTACCTTCTAACAACCCTTGTGTAGCTTGTGAGCGTCATAGAACAAAACATGTTGCACGTGCATGTTCGGTAGAGTGTGAGCTTTTCATAGATAGCTTTTAATAGTTTGTAATTCAAACCATTCTGACTATACAGATGTTTTTGTAAAAACAAGACCAGGGCTTCTTCAGGATCCGCCTTTGTCTCACAAACACCGCTCTGTCTCAGCCCTCGTTGATCACACAGACTAACTCTTGGTACCACTGGATGCAGAAGACAAAGACAAATCCGATGGTACAACCCATGCGTCTATAGCTCAAACACACAATGTTTAAAAGGGGGTAGAATTCCTAAATCATGCCAGCCAAACAGTGGGTGTCATTGGGTTAATTAGGGGAAAAAATTACCGGCTTTGAAACATGGATGGCTGTATACCAACATTAGGTCATATATCACCTGTTGGCAACCAGCATCGTTGGCCATATTTCTATTTTGCCGAACCTCGCAATTCTCCATAATTAACACAATTTGATTAAAACAGCTGTTGCTGCTGAGAACGCAACACAAACCGGTGGTGCAAATGCTCTTTTCAAGATGCTCCTCCTTGATCACAACAAATGATACACCAAGACTATACTTTCAGGGATCATTTCTATAGTTCTTTACTTGAGAAATGTGTTTCGACAGTGTTAGGTCTCGCTATCCATGATAACGATTTAAGATATTCCTTTCAGAGCATGAATCTGGTGGCTAGGAATGACTTTGTTCATTTTCCTTCCACCTTTGATGACTGTTCTTTGTTCTTCAATGGAACATGGATGAAGGGATTATGTTCTGAGTGGATGTTGATCATGTAAAAAAAAAAAAAAAGCCTAAATCCTTATTGTAATTAACAGAAAGCCTATAAAGCTAAAACTATCAGTCCTGAGACACCATCAAAAATCCATTTTTCATTTATCTGACTTTCATATATCTGCATGTCCAGCGCTTATATTTAGCTTCTCAATGAACTGTTTTACCATTTTCCTTTCAGGACAACCAGGGTTACAAGTAGAAAACAACACTATTTGACATAAACAGTTGCATTCATGAGTTTCATTGACAAATGTCAATAAACATAATAAAGTCTGCCAAAGCAAAAACCTGATCAAAATGAATTTACATGAATGCTGTAAGCACAGAAATACTTTGCTCAGTGGGAAATGAGTATCCAACTAGTCAGTGACAACTCTGTGGAGTTTGGAGTTTGTGACAGAAACTATGTGAGCTTATTAAAGTATTACAGACACTATGTACAGGGTTTTCCTTTGGTCTTCTATGTAGAAGAACCCCTTACCTTCTAACAACCCTTGTGTAGCTTGTGAGCGTCATAGAACAAAACATGTTGCACGTGCATGTTCGGTAGAGTGTGAGCTTTTCATAGATAGCTTTTAATAGTTTGTAATTCAAACCATTCTGACTATACAGATGTTTTTGTAAAAACAAGACCAGGGCTTCTTCAGGATCCGCCTTTGTCTCACAAACACCGCTCTGTCTCAGCCCTCGTTGATCACACAGACTAACTCTTGGTACCACTGGATGCAGAAGACAAAGACAAATCCGATGGTACAACCCATGCGTCTATAGCTCAAACACACAATGTTTAAAAGGGGGTAGAATTCCTAAATCATGCCAGCCAAACAGTGGGTGTCATTGGGTTAATTAGGGGAAAAAATTACCGGCTTTGAAACATGGATGGCTGTATACCAACATTAGGTCATATATCACCTGTTGGCAACCAGCATCGTTGGCCATATTTCTATTTTGCCGAACCTCGCAATTCTCCATAATTAACACAATTTGATTAAAACAGCTGTTGCTGCTGAGAACGCAACACAAACCGGTGGTGCAAATGCTCTTTTCAAGATGCTCCTCCTTGATCACAACAAATGATACACCAAGACTATACTTTCAGGGATCATTTCTATAGTTCTTTACTTGAGAAATGTGTTTCGACAGTGTTAGGTCTCGCTATCCATGATAACGATTTAAGATATTCCTTTCAGAGCATGAATCTGGTGGCTAGGAATGACTTTGTTCATTTTCCTTCCACCTTTGATGACTGTTCTTTGTTCTTCAATGGAACATGGATGAAGGGATTATGTTCTGAGTGGATGTTGATCATGTAAAAAAAAAAAAAAAGCCTAAATCCTTATTGTAATTAACAGAAAGCCTATAAAGCTAAAACTATCAGTCCTGAGACACCATCAAAAATCCATTTTTCATTTATCTGACTTTCATATATCTGCATGTCCAGCGCTTATATTTAGCTTCTCAATGAACTGTTTTACCATTTTCCTTTCAGGACAACCAGGGTTACAAGTAGAAAACAACACTATTTGACATAAACAGTTGCATTCATGAGTTTCATTGACAAATGTCAATAAACATAATAAAGTCTGCCAAAGCAAAAACCTGATCAAAATGAATTTACATGAATGCTGTAAGCACAGAAATACTTTGCTCAGTGGGAAATGAGTATCCAACTAGTCAGTGACAACTCTGTGGAGTTTGGAGTTTGTGACAGAAACTATGTGAGCTTATTAAAGTATTACAGACACTATGTACAGGGTTTTCCTTTGGTCTTCTATGTAGAAGAACCCCTTACCTTCTAACAACCCTTGTGTAGCTTGTGAGCGTCATAGAACAAAACATGTTGCACGTGCATGTTCGGTAGAGTGTGAGCTTTTCATAGATAGCTTTTAATAGTTTGTAATTCAAACCATTCTGACTATACAGATGTTTTTGTAAAAACAAGACCAGGGCTTCTTCAGGATCCGCCTTTGTCTCACAAACACCGCTCTGTCTCAGCCCTCGTTGATCACACAGACTAAGTCTTGGTACCACTGGATGCAGAAGACAAAGACAAATCCGATGGTACAACCCATGCGTCTATAGCTCAAACACACAATGTTTAAAAGGGGGTAGAATTCCTAAATCATGCCAGCCAAACAGTGGGTGTCATTGGGTTAATTAGGGGAA
This sequence comes from Coregonus lavaretus, assembly GCF_964263955.1. Classification (NCBI taxonomy): domain Eukaryota; kingdom Metazoa; phylum Chordata; class Actinopteri; order Salmoniformes; family Salmonidae; genus Coregonus; species Coregonus lavaretus. The sequence continues at coordinate 69,385 of NW_028156635.1, forward strand.
AAAATTACCGGCTTTGAAACATGGATGGCTGTATACCAACATTAGGTCATATATCACCTGTTGGCAACCAGCATCGTTGGCCATATTTCTATTTTGCCGAACCTCGCAATTCTCCATAATTAACACAATTTGATTAAAACAGCTGTTGCTGCTGAGAACGCAACACAAACCGGTGGTGCAAATGCTCTTTTCAAGATGCTCCTCCTTGATCACAACAAATGATACACCAAGACTATACTTTCAGGGATCATTTCTATAGTTCTTTACTTGAGAAATGTGTTTCGACAGTGTTAGGTCTCGCTATCCATGATGACGATTTAAGATATTCCTTTCAGAGCATGAATCTGGTGGCTAGGAATGACTTTGTTCATTTTCCTTCCACCTTTGATGACTGTTCTTTGTTCTTCAATGGAACATGGATGAAGGGATTATGTTCTGAGTGGATGTTGATCATGTAAAAAAAAAAAAAAGCCTAAATCCTTATTGTAATTAACAGAAAGCCTATAAAGCTAAAACTATCAGTCCTGAGACACCATCAAAAATCCATTTTTAATTTATCTGACTTTCATATATCTGCATGTCCAGCGCTTATATTTAGCTTCTCAATGAACTGTTTTACCATTTTCCTTTCAGGACAACCAGGGTTACAAGTAGAAAACAACACTATTTGACATAAACAGTTGCATTCATGAGTTTCATTGACAAATGTCAATAAACATAATAAAGTCTGCCAAAGCAAAAACCTGATCAAAATGAATTTACATGAATGCTGTAAGCACAGAAATACTTTGCTCAGTGGGAAATGAGTATCCAACTAGTCAGTGACAACTCTGTGGAGTTTGGAGTTTGTGACAGAAACTATGTGAGCTTATTAAAGTATTACAGACACTATGTACAGGGTTTTCCTTTGGTCTTCTATGTAGAAGAACCCCTTACCTTCTAACAACCCTTGTGTAGCTTGTGAGCGTCATAGAACAAAACATGTTGCACGTGCATGTTCGGTAGAGTGTGAGCTTTTCATAGATAGCTTTTAATAGTTTGTAATTCAAACCATTCTGACTATACAGATGTTTTTGTAAAAACAAGACCAGGGCTTCTTCAGGATCCGCCTTTGTCTCACAAACACCGCTCTGTCTCAGCCCTCGTTGATCACACAGACTAACTCTTGGTACCACTGGATGCAGAAGACAAAGACAAATCCGATGGTACAACCCATGCGTCTATAGCTCAAACACACAATGTTTAAAAGGGGGTAGAATTCCTAAATCATGCCAGCCAAACAGTGGGTGTCATTGGGTTAATTAGGGGAAAAAATTACCGGCATTGAAACATGGATGGCTGTATACCAACATTAGGTCATATATCACCTGTTGGCAACCAGCATCGTTGGCCATATTTCTATTTTGCCGAACCTCGCAATTCTCCATAATTAACACAATTTGATTAAAACAGCTGTTGCTGCTGAGAACGCAACACAAACCGGTGGTGCAAATGCTCTTTTCAAGATGCTCCTCCTTGATCACAACAAATGATACACCAAGACTATACTTTCAGGGATCATTTCTATAGTTCTTTACTTGAGAAATGTGTTTCGACAGTGTTAGGTCTCGCTATCCATGATGACGATTTAAGATATTCCTTTCAGAGCATGAATCTGGTGGCTAGGAATGACTTTGTTCATTTTCCTTCCACCTTTGATGACTGTTCTTTGTTCTTCAATGGAACATGGATGAAGGGATTATGTTCTGAGTGGATGTTGATCATGTAAAAAAAAAAAAAAAGCCTAAATCCTTATTGTAATTAACAGAAAGCCTATAAAGCTAAAACTATCAGTCCTGAGACACCATCAAAAATCCATTTTTCATTTATCTGACTTTCATATATCTGCATGTCCAGCGCTTATATTTAGCTTCTCAATGAACTGTTTTACCATTTTCCTTTCAGGACAACCAGGGTTACAAGTAGAAAACAACACTATTTGACATAAACAGTTGCATTCATGAGTTTCATTGACAAATGTCAATAAACATAATAAAGTCTGCCAAAGCAAAAACCTGATCAAAATGAATTTACATGAATGCTGTAAGCACAGAAATACTTTGCTCAGTGGGAAATGAGTATCCAACTAGTCAGTGACAACTCTGTGGAGTTTGGAGTTTGTGACAGAAACTATGTGAGCTTATTAAAGTATTACAGACACTATGTACAGGGTTTTCCTTTGGTCTTCTATGTAGAAGAACCCCTTACCTTCTAACAACCCTTGTGTAGCTTGTGAGCGTCATAGAACAAAACATGTTGCACGTGCATGTTCGGTAGAGTGTGAGCTTTTCATAGATAGCTTTTAATAGTTTGTAATTCAAACCATTCTGACTATACAGATGTTTTTGTAAAAACAAGACCAGGGCTTCTTCAGGATCCGCCTTTGTCTCACAAACACCGCTCTGTCTCAGCCCTCGTTGATCACACAGACTAAGTCTTGGTACCACTGGATGCAGAAGACAAAGACAAATCCGATGGTACAACCCATGCGTCTATAGCTCAAACACACAATGTTTAAAAGGGGGTAGAATTCCTAAATCATGCCAGCCAAACAGTGGGTGTCATTGGGTTAATTAGGGGAAAAAATTACCGGCTTTGAAACATGGATGGCTGTATACCAACATTAGGTCATATATCACCTGTTGGCAACCAGCATCGTTGGCCATATTTCTATTTTGCCGAACCTCGCAATTCTCCATAATTAACACAATTTGATTAAAACAGCTGTTGCTGCTGAGAACGCAACACAAACCGGTGGTGCAAATGCTCTTTTCAAGATGCTCCTCCTTGATCACAACAAATGATACACCAAGACTATACTTTCAGGGATCATTTCTATAGTTCTTTACTTGAGAAATGTGTTTCGACAGTGTTAGGTCTCGCTATCCATGATGACGATTTAAGATATTCCTTTCAGAGCATGAATCTGGTGGCTAGGAATGACTTTGTTCATTTTCCTTCCACCTTTGATGACTGTTCTTTGTTCTTCAATGGAACATGGATGAAGGGATTATGTTCTGAGTGGATGTTGATCATGTAAAAAAAAAAAAAAGCCTAAATCCTTATTGTAATTAACAGAAAGCCTATAAAGCTAAAACTATCAGTCCTGAGACACCATCAAAAATCCATTTTTCATTTATCTGACTTTCATATATCTGCATGTCCAGCGCTTATATTTAGCTTCTCAATGAACTGTTTTACCATTTTCCTTTCAGGACAACCAGGGTTACAAGTAGAAAACAATACTATTTGACATAAACAGTTGCATTCATGAGTTTCATTGACAAATGTCAATAAACATAATAAAGTCTGCCAAAGCAAAAACCTGATCAAAATGAATTTACATGAATGCTGTAAGCACAGAAATACTTTGCTCAGTGGGAAATGAGTATCCAACTAGTCAGTGACAACTCTGTGGAGTTTGGAGTTTGTGACAGAAACTATGTGAGCTTATTAAAGTATTACAGACACTATGTACAGGGTTTTCCTTTGGTCTTCTATGTAGAAGAACCCCTTACCTTCTAACAACCCTTGTGTAGCTTGTGAGCGTCATAGAACAAAACATGTTGCACGTGCATGTTCGGTAGAGTGTGAGCTTTTCATAGATAGCTTTTAATAGTTTGTAATTCAAACCATTCTGACTATACAGATGTTTTTGTAAAAACAAGACCAGGGCCTCTTCAGGATCCGCCTTTGTCTCACAAACACCGCTCTGTCTCAGCCCTCGTTGATCACACAGACTAACTCTTGGTACCACTGGATGCAGAAGACAAAGACAAATCCGATGGTACAACCCATGCGTCTATAGCTCAAACACACAATGTTTAAAAGGGGGTAGAATTCCTAAATCATGCCAGCCAAACAGTGGGTGTCATTGGGTTAATTAGGGGAAAAAATTACCGGCTTTGAAACATGGATGGCTGTATACCAACATTAGGTCATATATCACCTGTTGGCAACCAGCATCGTTGGCCATATTTCTATTTTGCCGAACCTCGCAATTCTCCATAATTAACACAATTTGATTAAAACAGCTGTTGCTGCTGAGAACGCAACACAAACCGGTGGTGCAAATGCTCTTTTCAAGATGCTCCTCCTTGATCACAACAAATGATACACCAAGACTATACTTTCAGGGATCATTTCTATAGTTCTTTACTTGAGAAATGTGTTTCGACAGTGTTAGGTCTCGCTATCCATGATGACGATTTAAGATATTCCTTTCAGAGCATGAATCTGGTGGCTAGGAATGACTTTGTTCATTTTCCTTCCACCTTTGATGACTGTTCTTTGTTCTTCAATGGAACATGGATGAAGGGATTATGTTCTGAGTGGATGTTGATCATGTAAAAAAAAAATAAAGCCTAAATCCTTATTGTAATTAACAGAAAGCCTATAAAGCTAAAACTATCAGTCCTGAGACACCATCAAAAATCCATTTTTCATTTATCTGACTTTCATATATCTGCATGTCCAGCGCTTATATTTAGCTTCTCAATGAACTGTTTTACCATTTTCCTTTCAGGACAACCAGGGTTACAAGTAGAAAACAACACTATTTGACATAAACAGTTGCATTCATGAGTTTCATTGACAAATGTCAATAAACATAATAAAGTCTGCCAAAGCAAAAACCTGATCAAAATGAATTTACATGAATGCTGTAAGCACAGAAATACTTTGCTCAGTGGGAAATGAGTATCCAACTAGTCAGTGACAACTCTGTGGAGTTTGGAGTTTGTGACAGAAACTATGTGAGCTTATTAAAGTATTACAGACACTATGTACAGGGTTTTCCTTTGGTCTTCTATGTAGAAGAACCCCTTACCTTCTAACAACCCTTGTGTAGCTTGTGAGCGTCATAGAACAAAACATGTTGCACGTGCATGTTCGGTAGAGTGTGAGCTTTTCATAGATAGCTTTTAATAGTTTGTAATTCAAACCATTCTGACTATACAGATGTTTTTGTAAAAACAAGACCAGGGCTTCTTCAGGATCCGCCTTTGTCTCACAAACACCGCTCTGTCTCAGCCCTCGTTGATCACACAGACTAAGTCTTGGTACCACTGGATGCAGAAGACAAAGACTAATCCGATGGTACAACCCATGCGTCTATAGCTCAAACACACAATGTTTAAAAGGGGGTAGAATTCCTAAATCATGCCAGCCAAACAGTGGGTGTCATTGGGTTAATTAGGGGAAAAAATTACCGGCTTTGAAACATGGATGGCTGTATACCAACATTAGGTCATATATCACCTGTTGGCAACCAGCATCGTTGGCCATATTTCTATTTTGCCGAACCTCGCAATTCTCCATAATTAACACAATTTGATTAAAACAGCTGTTGCTGCTGAGAACGCAACACAAACCGGTGGTGCAAATGCTCTTTTCAAGATGCTCCTCCTTGATCACAACAAATGATACACCAAGACTATACTTTCAGGGATCATTTCTATAGTTCTTTACTTGAGAAATGTGTTTCGACAGTGTTAGGTCTCGCTATCCATGATGACGATTTAAGATATTCCTTTCAGAGCATGAATCTGGTGGCTAGGAATGACTTTGTTCATTTTCCTTCCACCTTTGATGACTGTTCTTTGTTCTTCAATGGAACATGGATGAAGGGATTATGTTCTGAGTGGATGTTGATCATGTAAAAAAAAAAAAAAGCCTAAATCCTTATTGTAATTAACAGAAAGCCTATAAAGCTAAAACTATCAGTCCTGAGACACCATCAAAAATCCATTTTTCATTTATCTGACTTTCATATATCTGCATGTCCAGCGCTTATATTTAGCTTCTCAATGAACTGTTTTACCATTTTCCTTTCAGGACAACCAGGGTTACAAGTAGAAAACAATACTATTTGACATAAACAGTTGCATTCATGAGTTTCATTGACAAATGTCAATAAACATAATAAAGTCTGCCAAAGCAAAAACCTGATCAAAATGAATTTACATGAATGCTGTAAGCACAGAAATACTTTGCTCAGTGGGAAATGAGTATCCAACTAGTCAGTGACAACTCTGTGGAGTTTGGAGTTTGTGACAGAAACTATGTGAGCTTATTAAAGTATTACAGACACTATGTACAGGGTTTTCCTTTGGTCTTCTATGTAGAAGAACCCCTTACCTTCTAACAACCCTTGTGTAGCTTGTGAGCGTCATAGAACAAAACATGTTGCACGTGCATGTTCGGTAGAGTGTGAGCTTTTCATAGATAGCTTTTAATAGTTTGTAATTCAAACCATTCTGACTATACAGATGTTTTTGTAAAAACAAGACCAGGGCCTCTTCAGGATCCGCCTTTGTCTCACAAACACCGCTCTGTCTCAGCCCTCGTTGATCACACAGACTAACTCTTGGTACCACTGGATGCAGAAGACAAAGACAAATCCGATGGTACAACCCATGCGTCTATAGCTCAAACACACAATGTTTAAAAGGGGGTAGAATTCCTAAATCATGCCAGCCAAACAGTGGGTGTCATTGGGTTAATTAGGGGAAAAAATTACCGGCTTTGAAACATGGATGGCTGTATACCAACATTAGGTCATATATCACCTGTTGGCAACCAGCATCGTTGGCCATATTTCTATTTTGCCGAACCTCGCAATTCTCCATAATTAACACAATTTGATTAAAACAGCTGTTGCTGCTGAGAACGCAACACAAACCGGTGGTGCAAATGCTCTTTTCAAGATGCTCCTCCTTGATCACAACAAATGATACACCAAGACTATACTTTCAGGGATCATTTCTATAGTTCTTTACTTGAGAAATGTGTTTCGACAGTGTTAGGTCTCGCTATCCATGATGACGATTTAAGATATTCCTTTCAGAGCATGAATCTGGTGGCTAGGAATGACTTTGTTCATTTTCCTTCCACCTTTGATGACTGTTCTTTGTTCTTCAATGGAACATGGATGAAGGGATTATGTTCTGATTGGATGTTGATCATGTAAAAAAAAAAAAAAGCCTAAATCCTTATTGTAATTAACAGAAAGCCTATAAAGCTAAAACTATCAGTCCTGAGACACCATCAAAAATCCATTTTTCATTTATCTGACTTTCATATATCTGCATGTCCAGCGCTTATATTTAGCTTCTCAATGAACTGTTTTACCATTTTCCTTTCAGGACAACCAGGGTTACAAGTAGAAAACAACACTATTTGACATAAACAGTTGCATTCATGAGTTTCATTGACAAATGTCAATAAACATAATAAAGTCTGCCAAAGCAAAAACCTGATCAAAATGAATTTACATGAATGCTGTAAGCACAGAAATACTTTGCTCAGTGGGAAATGAGTATCCAACTAGTCAGTGACAACTCTGTGGAGTTTGGAGTTTGTGACAGAAACTATGTGAGCTTATTAAAGTATTACAGACACTATGTACAGGGTTTTCCTTTGGTCTTCTATGTAGAAGAACCCCTTACCTTCTAACAACCCTTGTGTAGCTTGTGAGCGTCATAGAACAAAACATGTTGCACGTGCATGTTCGGTAGAGTGTGAGCTTTTCATAGATAGCTTTTAATAGTTTGTAATTCAAACCATTCTGACTATACAGATGTTTTTGTAAAAACAAGACCAGGGCTTCTTCAGGATCCGCCTTTGTCTCACAAACACCGCTCTGTCTCAGCCCTCGTTGATCACACAGACTAAGTCTTGGTACCACTGGATGCAGAAGACAAAGACTAATCCGATGGTACAACCCATGCGTCTATAGCTCAAACACACAATGTTTAAAAGGGGGTAGAATTCCTAAATCATGCCAGCCAAACAGTGGGTGTCATTGGGTTAATTAGGGGAAAAAATTACCGGCTTTGAAACATGGATGGCTGTATACCAACATTAGGTCATATATCACCTGTTGGCAACCAGCATCGTTGGCCATATTTCTATTTTGCCGAACCTCGCAATTCTCCATAATTAACACAATTTGATTAAAACAGCTGTTGCTGCTGAGAACGCAACACAAACCGGTGGTGCAAATGCTCTTTTCAAGATGCTCCTCCTTGATCACAACAAATGATACACCAAGACTATACTTTCAGGGATCATTTCTATAGTTCTTTACTTGAGAAATGTGTTTCGACAGTGTTAGGTCTCGCTATCCATGATGAAGATTTAAGATATTCCTTTCAGAGCATGAATCTGGTGGCTAGGAATGACTTTGTTCATTTTCCTTCCACCTTTGATGACTGTTCTTTGTTCTTCAATGGAACATGGATGAAGGGATTATGTTCTGAGTGGATGTTGATCATGTAAAAAAAAAAAAAAGCCTAAATCCTTATTGTAATTAACAGAAAGCCTATAAAGCTAAAACTATCTGTCCTGAGACACCATCAAAAATCCATTTTTCATTTATCTGACTTTCATATATCTGCATGTCCAGCGCTTATATTTAGCTTCTCAATGAACTGTTTTACCATTTTCCTTTCAGGACAACCAGGGTTACAAGTAGAAAACAATACTATTTGACATAAACAGTTGCATTCATGAGTTTCATTGACAAATGTCAATAAACATAATAAAGTCTGCCAAAGCAAAAACCTGATCAAAATGAATTTACATGAATGCTGTAAGCACAGAAATACTTTGCTCAGTGGGAAATGAGTATCCAACTAGTCAGTGACAACTCTGTGGAGTTTGGAGTTTGTGACAGAAACTATGTGAGCTTATTAAAGTATTACAGACACTATGTACAGGGTTTTCCTTTGGTCTTCTATGTAGAAGAACCCCTTACCTTCTAACAACCCTTGTGTAGCTTGTGAGCGTCATAGAACAAAACATGTTGCACGTGCATGTTCGGTAGAGTGTGAGCTTTTCATAGATAGCTTTTAATAGTTTGTAATTCAAACCATTCTGACTATACAGATGTTTTTGTAAAAACAAGACCAGGGCCTCTTCAGGATCCGCCTTTGTCTCACAAACACCGCTCTGTCTCAGCCCTCGTTGATCACACAGACTAACTCTTGGTACCACTGGATGCAGAAGACAAAGACAAATCCGATGGTACAACCCATGCGTCTATAGCTCAAACACACAATGTTTAAAAGGGGGTAGAATTCCTAAATCATGCCAGCCAAACAGTGGGTGTCATTGGGTTAATTAGGGGAAAAAATTACCGGCTTTGAAACATGGATGGCTGTATACCAACATTAGGTCATATATCACCTGTTGGCAACCAGCATCGTTGGCCATATTTCTATTTTGCCGAACCTCGCAATTCTCCATAATTAACACAATTTGATTAAAACAGCTGTTGCTGCTGAGAACGCAACACAAACCGGTGGTGCAAATGCTCTTTTCAAGATGCTCCTCCTTGATCACAACAAATGATACACCAAGACTATACTTTCAGGGATCATTTCTATAGTTCTTTACTTGAGAAATGTGTTTCGACAGTGTTAGGTCTCGCTATCCATGATGACGATTTAAGATATTCCTTTCAGAGCATGAATCTGGTGGCTAGGAATGACTTTGTTCATTTTCCTTCCACCTTTGATGACTGTTCTTTGTTCTTCAATGGAACATGGATGAAGGGATTATGTTCTGATTGGATGTTGATCATGTAAAAAAAAAAAAAAGCCTAAATCCTTATTGTAATTAACAGAAAGCCTATAAAGCTAAAACTATCAGTCCTGAGACACCATCAAAAATCCATTTTTCATTTATCTGACTTTCATATATCTGCATGTCCAGCGCTTATATTTAGCTTCTCAATGAACTGTTTTACCATTTTCCTTTCAGGACAACCAGGGTTACAAGTAGAAAACAACACTATTTGACATAAACAGTTGCATTCATGAGTTTCATTGACAAATGTCAATAAACATAATAAAGTCTGCCAAAGCAAAAACCTGATCAAAATGAATTTACATGAATGCTGTAAGCACAGAAATACTTTGCTCAGTGGGAAATGAGTATCCAACTAGTCAGTGACAACTCTGTGGAGTTTGGAGTTTGTGACAGAAACTATGTGAGCTTATTAAAGTATTACAGACACTATGTACAGGGTTTTCCTTTGGTCTTCTATGTAGAAGAACCCCTTACCTTCTAACAACCCTTGTGTAGCTTGTGAGCGTCATAGAACAAAACATGTTGCACGTGCATGTTCGGTAGAGTGTGAGCTTTTCATAGATAGCTTTTAATAGTTTGTAATTCAAACCATTCTGACTATACAGATGTTTTTGTAAAAACAAGACCAGGGCTTCTTCAGGATCCGCCTTTGTCTCACAAACACCGCTCTGTCTCAGCCCTCGTTGATCACACAGACTAAGTCTTGGTACCACTGGATGCAGAAGACAAAGACTAATCCGATGGTACAACCCATGCGTCTATAGCTCAAACACACAATGTTTAAAAGGGGGTAGAATTCCTAAATCATGCCAGCCAAACAGTGGGTGTCATTGGGTTAATTAGGGGAAAAAATTACCGGCTTTGAAACATGGATGGCTGTATACCAACATTAGGTCATATATCACCTGTTGGCAACCAGCATCGTTGGCCATATTTCTATTTTGCCGAACCTCGCAATTCTCCATAATTAACACAATTTGATTAAAACAGCTGTTGCTGCTGAGAACGCAACACAAACCGGTGGTGCAAATGCTCTTTTCAAGATGCTCCTCCTTGATCACAACAAATGATACACCAAGACTATACTTTCAGGGATCATTTCTATAGTTCTTTACTTGAGAAATGTGTTTCGACAGTGTTAGGTCTCGCTATCCATGATGAAGATTTAAGATATTCCTTTCAGAGCATGAATCTGGTGGCTAGGAATGACTTTGTTCATTTTCCTTCCACCTTTGATGACTGTTCTTTGTTCTTCAATGGAACATGGATGAAGGGATTATGTTCTGAGTGGATGTTGATCATGTAAAAAAAAAAAAAAGCCTAAATCCTTATTGTAATTAACAGAAAGCCTATAAAGCTAAAACTATCTGTCCTGAGACACCATCAAAAATCCATTTTTCATTTATCTGACTTTCATATATCTGCATGTCCAGCGCTTATATTTAGCTTCTCAATGAACTGTTTTACCATTTTCCTTTCAGGACAACCAGGGTTACAAGTAGAAAACAATACTATTTGACATAAACAGTTGCATTCATGAGTTTCATTGACAAATGTCAATAAACATAATAAAGTCTGCCAAAGCAAAAACCTGATCAAAATGAATTTACATGAATGCTGTAAGCACAGAAATACTTTGCTCAGTGGGAAATGAGTATCCAACTAGTCAGTGACAACTCTGTGGAGTTTGGAGTTTGTGACAGAAACTATGTGAGCTTATTAAAGTATTACAGACACTATGTACAGGGTTTTCCTTTGGTCTTCTATGTAGAAGAACCCCTTACCTTCTAACAACCCTTGTGTAGCTTGTGAGCGTCATAGAACAAAACATGTTGCACGTGCATGTTCGGTAGAGTGTGAGCTTTTCATAGATAGCTTTTAATAGTTTGTAATTCAAACCATTCTGACTATACAGATGTTTTTGTAAAAACAAGACCAGGGCCTCTTCAGGATCCGCCTTTGTCTCACAAACACCGCTCTGTCTCAGCCCTCGTTGATCACACAGACTAACTCTTGGTACCACTGGATGCAGAAGACAAAGACAAATCCGATGGTACAACCCATGCGTCTATAGCTCAAACACACAATGTTTAAAAGGGGGTAGAATTCCTAAATCATGCCAGCCAAACAGTGGGTGTCATTGGGTTAATTAGGGGAAAAAATTACCGGCTTTGAAACATGGATGGCTGTATACCAACATTAGGTCATATATCACCTGTTGGCAACCAGCATCGTTGGCCATATTTCTATTTTGCCGAACCTCGCAATTCTCCATAATTAACACAATTTGATTAAAACAGCTGTTGCTGCTGAGAACGCAACACAAACCGGTGGTGCAAATGCTCTTTTCAAGATGCTCCTCCTTGATCACAACAAATGATACACCAAGACTATACTTTCAGGGATCATTTCTATAGTTCTTTACTTGAGAAATGTGTTTCGACAGTGTTAGGTCTCGCTATCCATGATGACGATTTAAGATATTCCTTTCAGAGCATGAATCTGGTGGCTAGGAATGACTTTGTTCATTTTCCTTCCACCTTTGATGACTGTTCTTTGTTCTTCAATGGAACATGGATGAAGGGATTATGTTCTGAGTGGATGTTGATCATGTAAAAAAAAAAAAAAGCCTAAATCCTTATTGTAATTAACAGAAAGCCTATAAAGCTAAAACTATCAGTCCTGAGACACCATCAAAAATCCATTTTTCATTTATCTGACTTTCATATATCTGCATGTCCAGCGCTTATATTTAGCTTCTCAATGAACTGTTTTACCATTTTCCTTTCAGGACAACCAGGGTTACAAGTAGAAAACAACACTATTTGACATAAACAGTTGCATTCATGAGTTTCATTGACAAATGTCAATAAACATAATAAAGTCTGCCAAAGCAAAAACCTGATCAAAATGAATTTACATGAATGCTGTAAGCACAGAAATACTTTGCTCAGTGGGAAATGAGTATCCAACTAGTCAGTGACAACTCTGTGGAGTTTGGAGTTTGTGACAGAAACTATGTGAGCTTATTAAAGTATTACAGACACTATGTACAGGGTTTTCCTTTGGTCTTCTATGTAGAAGAACCCCTTACCTTCTAACAACCCTTGTGTAGCTTGTGAGCGTCATAGAACAAAACATGTTGCACGTGCATGTTCGGTAGAGTGTGAGCTTTTCATAGATAGCTTTTAATAGTTTGTAATTCAAACCATTCTGACTATACAGATGTTTTTGTAAAAACAAGACCAGGGCTTCTTCAGGATCCGCCTTTGTCTCACAAACACCGCTCTGTCTCAGCCCTCGTTGATCACACAGACTAAGTCTTGGTACCACTGGATGCAGAAGACAAAGACAAATCCGATGGTACAACCCATGCGTCTATAGCTCAAACACACAATGTTTAAAAGGGGGTAGAATTCCTAAATCATGCCAGCCAAACAGTGGGTGTCATTGGGTTAATTAGGGGAAAAAATTACCGGCTTTGAAACATGGATGGCTGTATACCAACATTAGGTCATATATCACCTGTTGGCAACCAGCATCGTTGGCCATATTTCTATTTTGCCGAACCTCGCAATTCTCCATAATTAACACAATTTGATTAAAACAGCTGTTGCTGCTGAGAACGCAACACAAACCGGTGGTGCAAATGCTCTTTTCAAGATGCTCCTCCTTGATCACAACAAATGATACACCAAGACTATACTTTCAGGGATCATTTCTATAGTTCTTTACTTGAGAAATGTGTTTCGACAGTGTTAGGTCTCGCTATCCATGATGACGATTTAAGATATTCCTTTCAGAGCATGAATCTGGTGGCTAGGAATGACTTTGTTCATTTTCCTTCCACCTTTGATGACTGTTCTTTGTTCTTCAATGGAACATGGATGAAGGGATTATGTTCTGAGTGGATGTTGATCATGTAAAAAAAAAAAAAAGCCTAAATCCTTATTGTAATTAACAGAAAGCCTATAAAGCTAAAACTATCAGTCCTGAGACACCATCAAAAATCCATTTTTCATTTATCTGACTTTCATATATCTGCATGTCCAGCGCTTATATTTAGCTTCTCAATGAACTGTTTTACCATTTTCCTTTCAGGACAACCAGGGTTACAAGTAGAAAACAATACTATTTGACATAAACAGTTGCATTCATGAGTTTCATTGACAAATGTCAATAAACATAATAAAGTCTGCCAAAGCAAAAACCTGATCAAAATGAATTTACATGAATGCTGTAAGCACAGAAATACTTTGCTCAGTGGGAAATGAGTATCCAACTAGTCAGTGACAACTCTGTGGAGTTTGGAGTTTGTGACAGAAACTATGTGAGCTTATTAAAGTATTACAGACACTATGTACAGGGTTTTCCTTTGGTCTTCTATGTAGAAGAACCCCTTACCTTCTAACAACCCTTGTGTAGCTTGTGAGCGTCATAGAACAAAACATGTTGCACGTGCATGTTCGGTAGAGTGTGAGCTTTTCATAGATAGCTTTTAATAGTTTGTAATTCAAACCATTCTGACTATACAGATGTTTTTGTAAAAACAAGACCAGGGCCTCTTCAGGATCCGCCTTTGTCTCACAAACACCGCTCTGTCTCAGCCCTCGTTGATCACACAGACTAAGTCTTGGTACCACTGGATGCAGAAGACAAAGACAAATCCGATGGTACAACCCATGCGTCTATAGCTCAAACACACAATGTTTAAAAGGGGGTAGAATTCCTAAATCATGCCAGCCAAACAGTGGGTGTCATTGGGTTAATTAGGGGAAAAAATTACCGGCTTTGAAACATGGATGGCTGTATACCAACATTAGGTCATATATCACCTGTTGGCAACCAGCATCGTTGGCCATATTTCTATTTTGCCGAACCTCGCAATTCTCCATAATTAACACAATTTGATTAAAACAGCTGTTGCTGCTGAGAACGCAACACAAACCGGTGGTGCAAATGCTCTTTTCAAGATGCTCCTCCTTGATCACAACAAATGATACACCAAGACTATACTTTCAGGGATCATTTCTATAGTTCTTTACTTGAGAAATGTGTTTCGACAGTGTTAGGTCTCGCTATCCATGATGACGATTTAAGATATTCCTTTCAGAGCATGAATCTGGTGGCTAGGAATGACTTTGTTCATTTTCCTTCCACCTTTGATGACTGTTCTTTGTTCTTCAATGGAACATGGATGAAGGGATTATGTTCTGAGTGGATGTTGATCATGTAAAAAAAAAAAAAAGCCTAAATCCTTATTGTAATTAACAGAAAGCCTATAAAGCTAAAACTATCAGTCCTGAGACACCATCAAAAATCCATTTTTCATTTATCTGACTTTCATATATCTGCATGTCCAGCGCTTATATTTAGCTTCTCAATGAACTGTTTTACCATTTTCCTTTCAGGACAACCAGGGTTACAAGTAGAAAACAACACTATTTGACATAAACAGTTGCATTCATGAGTTTCATTGACAAATGTCAATAAACATAATAAAGTCTGCCAAAGCAAAAACCTGATCAAAATGAATTTACATGAATGCTGTAAGCACAGAAATACTTTGCTCAGTGGGAAATGAGTATCCAACTAGTCAGTGACAACTCTGTGGAGTTTGGAGTTTGTGACAGAAACTATGTGAGCTTATTAAAGTATTACAGACACTATGTACAGGGTTTTCCTTTGGTCTTCTATGTAGAAGAACCCCTTACCTTCTAACAACCCTTGTGTAGCTTGTGAGCGTCATAGAACAAAACATGTTGCACGTGCATGTTCGGTAGAGTGTGAGCTTTTCATAGATAGCTTTTAATAGTTTGTAATTCAAACCATTCTGACTATACAGATGTTTTTGTAAAAACAAGACCAGGGCTTCTTCAGGATCCGCCTTTGTCTCACAAACACCGCTCTGTCTCAGCCCTCGTTGATCACACAGACTAAGTCTTGGTACCACTGGATGCAGAAGACAAAGACTAATCCGATGGTACAACCCATGCGTCTATAGCTCAAACACACAATGTTTAAAAGG
This sequence comes from Coregonus lavaretus, assembly GCF_964263955.1. Lineage (NCBI taxonomy): Eukaryota > Metazoa > Chordata > Actinopteri > Salmoniformes > Salmonidae > Coregonus > Coregonus lavaretus. The sequence continues at coordinate 85,046 of NW_028156635.1, forward strand.
GGGTAGAATTCCTAAATCATGCCAGCCAAACAGTGGGTGTCATTGGGTTAATTAGGGGAAAAAATTACCGGCTTTGAAACATGGATGGCTGTATACCAACATTAGGTCATATATCACCTGTTGGCAACCAGCATCGTTGGCCATATTTCTATTTTGCCGAACCTCGCAATTCTCCATAATTAACACAATTTGATTAAAACAGCTGTTGCTGCTGAGAACGCAACACAAACCGGTGGTGCAAATGCTCTTTTCAAGATGCTCCTCCTTGATCACAACAAATGATACACCAAGACTATACTTTCAGGGATCATTTCTATAGTTCTTTACTTGAGAAATGTGTTTCGACAGTGTTAGGTCTCGCTATCCATGATGACGATTTAAGATATTCCTTTCAGAGCATGAATCTGGTGGCTAGGAATGACTTTGTTCATTTTCCTTCCACCTTTGATGACTGTTCTTTGTTCTTCAATGGAACATGGATGAAGGGATTATGTTCTGAGTGGATGTTGATCATGTAAAAAAAAAAAAAAGCCTAAATCCTTATTGTAATTAACAGAAAGCCTATAAAGCTAAAACTATCAGTCCTGAGACACCATAAAAAATCCATTTTTCATTTATCTGACTTTCATATATCTGCATGTCCAGCGCTTATATTTAGCTTCTCAATGAACTGTTTTACCATTTTCCTTTCAGGACAACCAGGGTTACAAGTAGAAAACAATACTATTTGACATAAACAGTTGCATTCATGAGTTTCATTGACAAATGTCAATAAACATAATAAAGTCTGCCAAAGCAAAAACCTGATCAAAATGAATTTACATGAATGCTGTAAGCACAGAAATACTTTGCTCAGTGGGAAATGAGTATCCAACTAGTCAGTGACAACTCTGTGGAGTTTGGAGTTTGTGACAGAAACTATGTGAGCTTATTAAAGTATTACAGACACTATGTACAGGGTTTTCCTTTGGTCTTCTATGTAGAAGAACCCCTTACCTTCTAACAACCCTTGTGTAGCTTGTGAGCGTCATAGAACAAAACATGTTGCACGTGCATGTTCGGTAGAGTGTGAGCTTTTCATAGATAGCTTTTAATAGTTTGTAATTCAAACCATTCTGACTATACAGATGTTTTTGTAAAAACAAGACCAGGGCCTCTTCAGGATCCGCCTTTGTCTCACAAACACCGCTCTGTCTCAGCCCTCGTTGATCACACAGACTAACTCTTGGTACCACTGGATGCAGAAGACAAAGACAAATCCGATGGTACAACCCATGCGTCTATAGCTCAAACACACAATGTTTAAAAGGGGGTAGAATTCCTAAATCATGCCAGCCAAACAGTGGGTGTCATTGGGTTAATTAGGGGAAAAAATTACCGGCTTTGAAACATGGATGGCTGTATACCAACATTAGGTCATATATCACCTGTTGGCAACCAGCATCGTTGGCCATATTTCTATTTTGCCGAACCTCGCAATTCTCCATAATTAACACAATTTGATTAAAACAGCTGTTGCTGCTGAGAACGCAACACAAACCGGTGGTGCAAATGCTCTTTTCAAGATGCTCCTCCTTGATCACAACAAATGATACACCAAGACTATACTTTCAGGGATCATTTCTATAGTTCTTTACTTGAGAAATGTGTTTCGACAGTGTTAGGTCTCGCTATCCATGATGACGATTTAAGATATTCCTTTCAGAGCATGAATCTGGTGGCTAGGAATGACTTTGTTCATTTTCCTTCCACCTTTGATGACTGTTCTTTGTTCTTCAATGGAACATGGATGAAGGGATTATGTTCTGAGTGGATGTTGATCATGTAAAAAAAAAAAAAAGCCTAAATCCTTATTGTAATTAACAGAAAGCCTATAAAGCTAAAACTATCAGTCCTGAGACACCATAAAAAATCCATTTTTCATTTATCTGACTTTCATATATCTGCATGTCCAGCGCTTATATTTAGCTTCTCAATGAACTGTTTTACCATTTTCCTTTCAGGACAACCAGGGTTACAAGTAGAAAACAATACTATTTGACATAAACAGTTGCATTCATGAGTTTCATTGACAAATGTCAATAAACATAATAAAGTCTGCCAAAGCAAAAACCTGATCAAAATGAATTTACATGAATGCTGTAAGCACAGAAATACTTTGCTCAGTGGGAAATGAGTATCCAACTAGTCAGTGACAACTCTGTGGAGTTTGGAGTTTGTGACAGAAACTATGTGAGCTTATTAAAGTATTACAGACACTATGTACAGGGTTTTCCTTTGGTCTTCTATGTAGAAGAACCCCTTACCTTCTAACAACCCTTGTGTAGCTTGTGAGCGTCATAGAACAAAACATGTTGCACGTGCATGTTCGGTAGAGTGTGAGCTTTTCATAGATAGCTTTTAATAGTTTGTAATTCAAACCATTCTGACTATACAGATGTTTTTGTAAAAACAAGACCAGGGCCTCTTCAGGATCCGCCTTTGTCTCACAAACACCGCTCTGTCTCAGCCCTCGTTGATCACACAGACTAACTCTTGGTACCACTGGATGCAGAAGACAAAGACAAATCCGATGGTACAACCCATGCGTCTATAGCTCAAACACACAATGTTTAAAAGGGGGTAGAATTCCTAAATCATGCCAGCCAAACAGTGGGTGTCATTGGGTTAATTAGGGGAAAAAATTACCGGCTTTGAAACATGGATGGCTGTATACCAACATTAGGTCATATATCACCTGTTGGCAACCAGCATCGTTGGCCATATTTCTATTTTGCCGAACCTCGCAATTCTCCATAATTAACACAATTTGATTAAAACAGCTGTTGCTGCTGAGAACGCAACACAAACCGGTGGTGCAAATGCTCTTTTCAAGATGCTCCTCCTTGATCACAACAAATGATACACCAAGACTATACTTTCAGGGATCATTTCTATAGTTCTTTACTTGAGAAATGTGTTTCGACAGTGTTAGGTCTCGCTATCCATGATGACGATTTAAGATATTCCTTTCAGAGCATGAATCTGGTGGCTAGGAATGACTTTGTTCATTTTCCTTCCACCTTTGATGACTGTTCTTTGTTCTTCAATGGAACATGGATGAAGGGATTATGTTCTGAGTGGATGTTGATCATGTAAAAAAAAAAAAAAGCCTAAATCCTTATTGTAATTAACAGAAAGCCTATAAAGCTAAAACTATCAGTCCTGAGACACCATCAAAAATCCATTTTTCATTTATCTGACTTTCATATATCTGCATGTCCAGCGCTTATATTTAGCTTCTCAATGAACTGTTTTACCATTTTCCTTTCAGGACAACCAGGGTTACAAGTAGAAAACAACACTATTTGACATAAACAGTTGCATTCATGAGTTTCATTGACAAATGTCAATAAACATAATAAAGTCTGCCAAAGCAAAAACCTGATCAAAATGAATTTACATGAATGCTGTAAGCACAGAAATACTTTGCTCAGTGGGAAATGAGTATCCAACTAGTCAGTGACAACTCTGTGGAGTTTGGAGTTTGTGACAGAAACTATGTGAGCTTATTAAAGTATTACAGACACTATGTACAGGGTTTTCCTTTGGTCTTCTATGTAGAAGAACCCCTTACCTTCTAACAACCCTTGTGTAGCTTGTGAGCGTCATAGAACAAAACATGTTGCACGTGCATGTTCGGTAGAGTGTGAGCTTTTCATAGATAGCTTTTAATAGTTTGTAATTCAAACCATTCTGACTATACAGATGTTTTTGTAAAAACAAGACCAGGGCTTCTTCAGGATCCGCCTTTGTCTCACAAACACCGCTCTGTCTCAGCCCTCGTTGATCACACAGACTAAGTCTTGGTACCACTGGATGCAGAAGACAAAGACTAATCCGATGGTACAACCCATGCGTCTATAGCTCAAACACACAATGTTTAAAAGGGGGTAGAATTCCTAAATCATGCCAGCCAAACAGTGGGTGTCATTGGGTTAATTAGGGGAAAAAATTACCGGCTTTGAAACATGGATGGCTGTATACCAACATTAGGTCATATATCACCTGTTGGCAACCAGCATCGTTGGCCATATTTCTATTTTGCCGAACCTCGCAATTCTCCATAATTAACACAATTTGATTAAAACAGCTGTTGCTGCTGAGAACGCAACACAAACCGGTGGTGCAAATGCTCTTTTCAAGATGCTCCTCCTTGATCACAACAAATGATACACCAAGACTATACTTTCAGGGATCATTTCTATAGTTCTTTACTTGAGAAATGTGTTTCGACAGTGTTAGGTCTCGCTATCCATGATGACGATTTAAGATATTCCTTTCAGAGCATGAATCTGGTGGCTAGGAATGACTTTGTTCATTTTCCTTCCACCTTTGATGACTGTTCTTTGTTCTTCAATGGAACATGGATGAAGGGATTATGTTCTGAGTGGATGTTGATCATGTAAAAAAAAAAAAAAGCCTAAATCCTTATTGTAATTAACAGAAAGCCTATAAAGCTAAAACTATCAGTCCTGAGACACCATAAAAAATCCATTTTTCATTTATCTGACTTTCATATATCTGCATGTCCAGCGCTTATATTTAGCTTCTCAATGAACTGTTTTACCATTTTCCTTTCAGGACAACCAGGGTTACAAGTAGAAAACAATACTATTTGACATAAACAGTTGCATTCATGAGTTTCATTGACAAATGTCAATAAACATAATAAAGTCTGCCAAAGCAAAAACCTGATCAAAATGAATTTACATGAATGCTGTAAGCACAGAAATACTTTGCTCAGTGGGAAATGAGTATCCAACTAGTCAGTGACAACTCTGTGGAGTTTGGAGTTTGTGACAGAAACTATGTGAGCTTATTAAAGTATTACAGACACTATGTACAGGGTTTTCCTTTGGTCTTCTATGTAGAAGAACCCCTTACCTTCTAACAACCCTTGTGTAGCTTGTGAGCGTCATAGAACAAAACATGTTGCACGTGCATGTTCGGTAGAGTGTGAGCTTTTCATAGATAGCTTTTAATAGTTTGTAATTCAAACCATTCTGACTATACAGATGTTTTTGTAAAAACAAGACCAGGGCCTCTTCAGGATCCGCCTTTGTCTCACAAACACCGCTCTGTCTCAGCCCTCGTTGATCACACAGACTAACTCTTGGTACCACTGGATGCAGAAGACAAAGACAAATCCGATGGTACAACCCATGCGTCTATAGCTCAAACACACAATGTTTAAAAGGGGGTAGAATTCCTAAATCATGCCAGCCAAACAGTGGGTGTCATTGGGTTAATTAGGGGAAAAAATTACCGGCTTTGAAACATGGATGGCTGTATACCAACATTAGGTCATATATCACCTGTTGGCAACCAGCATCGTTGGCCATATTTCTATTTTGCCGAACCTCGCAATTCTCCATAATTAACACAATTTGATTAAAACAGCTGTTGCTGCTGAGAACGCAACACAAACCGGTGGTGCAAATGCTCTTTTCAAGATGCTCCTCCTTGATCACAACAAATGATACACCAAGACTATACTTTCAGGGATCATTTCTATAGTTCTTTACTTGAGAAATGTGTTTCGACAGTGTTAGGTCTCGCTATCCATGATGACGATTTAAGATATTCCTTTCAGAGCATGAATCTGGTGGCTAGGAATGACTTTGTTCATTTTCCTTCCACCTTTGATGACTGTTCTTTGTTCTTCAATGGAACATGGATGAAGGGATTATGTTCTGAGTGGATGTTGATCATGTAAAAAAAAAAAAAAGCCTAAATCCTTATTGTAATTAACAGAAAGCCTATAAAGCTAAAACTATCAGTCCTGAGACACCATCAAAAATCCATTTTTCATTTATCTGACTTTCATATATCTGCATGTCCAGCGCTTATATTTAGCTTCTCAATGAACTGTTTTACCATTTTCCTTTCAGGACAACCAGGGTTACAAGTAGAAAACAACACTATTTGACATAAACAGTTGCATTCATGAGTTTCATTGACAAATGTCAATAAACATAATAAAGTCTGCCAAAGCAAAAACCTGATCAAAATGAATTTACATGAATGCTGTAAGCACAGAAATACTTTGCTCAGTGGGAAATGAGTATCCAACTAGTCAGTGACAACTCTGTGGAGTTTGGAGTTTGTGACAGAAACTATGTGAGCTTATTAAAGTATTACAGACACTATGTACAGGGTTTTCCTTTGGTCTTCTATGTAGAAGAACCCCTTACCTTCTAACAACCCTTGTGTAGCTTGTGAGCGTCATAGAACAAAACATGTTGCACGTGCATGTTCGGTAGAGTGTGAGCTTTTCATAGATAGCTTTTAATAGTTTGTAATTCAAACCATTCTGACTATACAGATGTTTTTGTAAAAACAAGACCAGGGCTTCTTCAGGATCCGCCTTTGTCTCACAAACACCGCTCTGTCTCAGCCCTCGTTGATCACACAGACTAAGTCTTGGTACCACTGGATGCAGAAGACAAAGACTAATCCGATGGTACAACCCATGCGTCTATAGCTCAAACACACAATGTTTAAAAGGGGGTAGAATTCCTAAATCATGCCAGCCAAACAGTGGGTGTCATTGGGTTAATTAGGGGAAAAAATTACCGGCTTTGAAACATGGATGGCTGTATACCAACATTAGGTCATATATCACCTGTTGGCAACCAGCATCGTTGGCCATATTTCTATTTTGCCGAACCTCGCAATTCTCCATAATTAACACAATTTGATTAAAACAGCTGTTGCTGCTGAGAACGCAACACAAACCGGTGGTGCAAATGCTCTTTTCAAGATGCTCCTCCTTGATCACAACAAATGATACACCAAGACTATACTTTCAGGGATCATTTCTATAGTTCTTTACTTGAGAAATGTGTTTCGACAGTGTTAGGTCTCGCTATCCATGATGACGATTTAAGATATTCCTTTCAGAGCATGAATCTGGTGGCTAGGAATGACTTTGTTCATTTTCCTTCCACCTTTGATGACTGTTCTTTGTTCTTCAATGGAACATGGATGAAGGGATTATGTTCTGAGTGGATGTTGATCATGTAAAAAAAAAAAAAAGCCTAAATCCTTATTGTAATTAACAGAAAGCCTATAAAGCTAAAACTATCAGTCCTGAGACACCATAAAAAATCCATTTTTCATTTATCTGACTTTCATATATCTGCATGTCCAGCGCTTATATTTAGCTTCTCAATGAACTGTTTTACCATTTTCCTTTCAGGACAACCAGGGTTACAAGTAGAAAACAATACTATTTGACATAAACAGTTGCATTCATGAGTTTCATTGACAAATGTCAATAAACATAATAAAGTCTGCCAAAGCAAAAACCTGATCAAAATGAATTTACATGAATGCTGTAAGCACAGAAATACTTTGCTCAGTGGGAAATGAGTATCCAACTAGTCAGTGACAACTCTGTGGAGTTTGGAGTTTGTGACAGAAACTATGTGAGCTTATTAAAGTATTACAGACACTATGTACAGGGTTTTCCTTTGGTCTTCTATGTAGAAGAACCCCTTACCTTCTAACAACCCTTGTGTAGCTTGTGAGCGTCATAGAACAAAACATGTTGCACGTGCATGTTCGGTAGAGTGTGAGCTTTTCATAGATAGCTTTTAATAGTTTGTAATTCAAACCATTCTGACTATACAGATGTTTTTGTAAAAACAAGACCAGGGCCTCTTCAGGATCCGCCTTTGTCTCACAAACACCGCTCTGTCTCAGCCCTCGTTGATCACACAGACTAACTCTTGGTACCACTGGATGCAGAAGACAAAGACAAATCCGATGGTACAACCCATGCGTCTATAGCTCAAACACACAATGTTTAAAAGGGGGTAGAATTCCTAAATCATGCCAGCCAAACAGTGGGTGTCATTGGGTTAATTAGGGGAAAAAATTACCGGCTTTGAAACATGGATGGCTGTATACCAACATTAGGTCATATATCACCTGTTGGCAACCAGCATCGTTGGCCATATTTCTATTTTGCCGAACCTCGCAATTCTCCATAATTAACACAATTTGATTAAAACAGCTGTTGCTGCTGAGAACGCAACACAAACCGGTGGTGCAAATGCTCTTTTCAAGATGCTCCTCCTTGATCACAACAAATGATACACCAAGACTATACTTTCAGGGATCATTTCTATAGTTCTTTACTTGAGAAATGTGTTTCGACAGTGTTAGGTCTCGCTATCCATGATGACGATTTAAGATATTCCTTTCAGAGCATGAATCTGGTGGCTAGGAATGACTTTGTTCATTTTCCTTCCACCTTTGATGACTGTTCTTTGTTCTTCAATGGAACATGGATGAAGGGATTATGTTCTGAGTGGATGTTGATCATGTAAAAAAAAAAAAAAGCCTAAATCCTTATTGTAATTAACAGAAAGCCTATAAAGCTAAAACTATCAGTCCTGAGACACCATCAAAAATCCATTTTTCATTTATCTGACTTTCATATATCTGCATGTCCAGCGCTTATATTTAGCTTCTCAATGAACTGTTTTACCATTTTCCTTTCAGGACAACCAGGGTTACAAGTAGAAAACAACACTATTTGACATAAACAGTTGCATTCATGAGTTTCATTGACAAATGTCAATAAACATAATAAAGTCTGCCAAAGCAAAAACCTGATCAAAATGAATTTACATGAATGCTGTAAGCACAGAAATACTTTGCTCAGTGGGAAATGAGTATCCAACTAGTCAGTGACAACTCTGTGGAGTTTGGAGTTTGTGACAGAAACTATGTGAGCTTATTAAAGTATTACAGACACTATGTACAGGGTTTTCCTTTGGTCTTCTATGTAGAAGAACCCCTTACCTTCTAACAACCCTTGTGTAGCTTGTGAGCGTCATAGAACAAAACATGTTGCACGTGCATGTTCGGTAGAGTGTGAGCTTTTCATAGATAGCTTTTAATAGTTTGTAATTCAAACCATTCTGACTATACAGATGTTTTTGTAAAAACAAGACCAGGGCTTCTTCAGGATCCGCCTTTGTCTCACAAACACCGCTCTGTCTCAGCCCTCGTTGATCACACAGACTAAGTCTTGGTACCACTGGATGCAGAAGACAAAGACAAATCCGATGGTACAACCCATGCGTCTATAGCTCAAACACACAATGTTTAAAAGGGGGTAGAATTCCTAAATCATGCCAGCCAAACAGTGGGTGTCATTGGGTTAATTAGGGGAAAAAATTACCGGCTTTGAAACATGGATGGCTGTATACCAACATTAGGTCATATATCACCTGTTGGCAACCAGCATCGTTGGCCATATTTCTATTTTGCCGAACCTCGCAATTCTCCATAATTAACACAATTTGATTAAAACAGCTGTTGCTGCTGAGAACGCAACACAAACCGGTGGTGCAAATGCTCTTTTCAAGATGCTCCTCCTTGATCACAACAAATGATACACCAAGACTATACTTTCAGGGATCATTTCTATAGTTCTTTACTTGAGAAATGTGTTTCGACAGTGTTAGGTCTCGCTATCCATGATGACGATTTAAGATATTCCTTTCAGAGCATGAATCTGGTGGCTAGGAATGACTTTGTTCATTTTCCTTCCACCTTTGATGACTGTTCTTTGTTCTTCAATGGAACATGGATGAAGGGATTATGTTCTGAGTGGATGTTGATCATGTAAAAAAAAAAAAAAGCCTAAATCCTTATTGTAATTAACAGAAAGCCTATAAAGCTAAAACTATCAGTCCTGAGACACCATCAAAAATCCATTTTTCATTTATCTGACTTTCATATATCTGCATGTCCAGCGCTTATATTTAGCTTCTCAATGAACTGTTTTACCATTTTCCTTTCAGGACAACCAGGGTTACAAGTAGAAAACAACACTATTTGACATAAACAGTTGCATTCATGAGTTTCATTGACAAATGTCAATAAACATAATAAAGTCTGCCAAAGCAAAAACCTGATCAAAATGAATTTACATGAATGCTGTAAGCACAGAAATACTTTGCTCAGTGGGAAATGAGTATCCAACTAGTCAGTGACAACTCTGTGGAGTTTGGAGTTTGTGACAGAAACTATGTGAGCTTATTAAAGTATTACAGACACTATGTACAGGGTTTTCCTTTGGTCTTCTATGTAGAAGAACCCCTTACCTTCTAACAACCCTTGTGTAGCTTGTGAGCGTCATAGAACAAAACATGTTGCACGTGCATGTTCGGTAGAGTGTGAGCTTTTCATAGATAGCTTTTAATAGTTTGTAATTCAAACCATTCTGACTATACAGATGTTTTTGTAAAAACAAGACCAGGGCCTCTTCAGGATCCGCCTTTGTCTCACAAACACCGCTCTGTCTCAGCCCTCGTTGATCACACAGACTAACTCTTGGTACCACTGGATGCAGAAGACAAAGACAAATCCGATGGTACAACCCATGCGTCTATAGCTCAAACACACAATGTTTAAAAGGGGGTAGAATTCCTAAATCATGCCAGCCAAACAGTGGGTGTCATTGGGTTAATTAGGGGAAAAAATTACCGGCTTTGAAACATGGATGGCTGTATACCAACATTAGGTCATATATCACCTGTTGGCAACCAGCATCGTTGGCCATATTTCTATTTTGCCGAACCTCGCAATTCTCCATAATTAACACAATTTGATTAAAACAGCTGTTGCTGCTGAGAACGCAACACAAACCGGTGGTGCAAATGCTCTTTTCAAGATGCTCCTCCTTGATCACAACAAATGATACACCAAGACTATACTTTCAGGGATCATTTCTATAGTTCTTTACTTGAGAAATGTGTTTCGACAGTGTTAGGTCTCGCTATCCATGATGACGATTTAAGATATTCCTTTCAGAGCATGAATCTGGTGGCTAGGAATGACTTTGTTCATTTTCCTTCCACCTTTGATGACTGTTCTTTGTTCTTCAATGGAACATGGATGAAGGGATTATGTTCTGAGTGGATGTTGATCATGTAAAAAAAAAAAAAAGCCTAAATCCTTATTGTAATTAACAGAAAGCCTATAAAGCTAAAACTATCAGTCCTGAGACACCATCAAAAATCCATTTTTCATTTATCTGACTTTCATATATCTGCATGTCCAGCGCTTATATTTAGCTTCTCAATGAACTGTTTTACCATTTTCCTTTCAGGACAACCAGGGTTACAAGTAGAAAACAATACTATTTGACATAAACAGTTGCATTCATGAGTTTCATTGACAAATGTCAATAAACATAATAAAGTCTGCCAAAGCAAAAACCTGATCAAAATGAATTTACATGAATGCTGTAAGCACAGAAATACTTTGCTCAGTGGGAAATGAGTATCCAACTAGTCAGTGACAACTCTGTGGAGTTTGGAGTTTGTGACAGAAACTATGTGAGCTTATTAAAGTATTACAGACACTATGTACAGGGTTTTCCTTTGGTCTTCTATGTAGAAGAACCCCTTACCTTCTAACAACCCTTGTGTAGCTTGTGAGCGTCATAGAACAAAACATGTTGCACGTGCATGTTCGGTAGAGTGTGAGCTTTTCATAGATAGCTTTTAATAGTTTGTAATTCAAACCATTCTGACTATACAGATGTTTTTGTAAAAACAAGACCAGGGCCTCTTCAGGATCCGCCTTTGTCTCACAAACACCGCTCTGTCTCAGCCCTCGTTGATCACACAGACTAACTCTTGGTACCACTGGATGCAGAAGACAAAGACAAATCCGATGGTACAACCCATGCGTCTATAGCTCAAACACACAATGTTTAAAAGGGGGTAGAATTCCTAAATCATGCCAGCCAAACAGTGGGTGTCATTGGGTTAATTAGGGGAAAAAATTACCGGCTTTGAAACATGGATGGCTGTATACCAACATTAGGTCATATATCACCTGTTGGCAACCAGCATCGTTGGCCATATTTCTATTTTGCCGAACCTCGCAATTCTCCATAATTAACACAATTTGATTAAAACAGCTGTTGCTGCTGAGAACGCAACACAAACCGGTGGTGCAAATGCTCTTTTCAAGATGCTCCTCCTTGATCACAACAAATGATACACCAAGACTATACTTTCAGGGATCATTTCTATAGTTCTTTACTTGAGAAATGTGTTTCGACAGTGTTAGGTCTCACTATCCATGATGACGATTTAAGATATTCCTTTCAGAGCATGAATCTGGTGGCTAGGAATGACTTTGTTCATTTTCCTTCCACCTTTGATGACTGTTCTTTGTTCTTCAATGGAACATGGATGAAGGGATTATGTTCTGAGTGGATGTTGATCATGTAAAAAAAAAAAAAAGCCTAAATCCTTATTGTAATTAACAGAAAGCCTATAAAGCTAAAACTATCAGTCCTGAGACACCATCAAAAATCCATTTTTCATTTATCTGACTTTCATATATCTGCATGTCCAGCGCTTATATTTAGCTTCTCAATGAACTGTTTTACCATTTTCCTTTCAGGACAACCAGGGTTACAAGTAGAAAACAACACTATTTGACATAAACAGTTGCATTCATGAGTTTCATTGACAAATGTCAATAAACATAATAAAGTCTGCCAAAGCAAAAACCTGATCAAAATGAATTTACATGAATGCTGTAAGCACAGAAATACTTTGCTCAGTGGGAAATGAGTATCCAACTAGTCAGTGACAACTCTGTGGAGTTTGGAGTTTGTGACAGAAACTATGTGAGCTTATTAAAGTATTACAGACACTATGTACAGGGTTTTCCTTTGGTCTTCTATGTAGAAGAACCCCTTACCTTCTAACAACCCTTGTGTAGCTTGTGAGCGTCATAGAACAAAACATGTTGCACGTGCATGTTCGGTAGAGTGTGAGCTTTTCATAGATAGCTTTTAATAGTTTGTAATTCAAACCATTCTGACTATACAGATGTTTTTGTAAAAACAAGACCAGGGCTTCTTCAGGATCCGCCTTTGTCTCACAAACACCGCTCTGTCTCAGCCCTCGTTGATCACACAGACTAAGTCTTGGTACCACTGGATGCAGAAGACAAAGACAAATCCGATGGTACAACCCATGCGTCTATAGCTCAAACACACAATGTTTAAAAGGGGGTAGAATTCCTAAATCATGCCAGCCAAACAGTGGGTGTCATTGGGTTAATTAGGGGAAAAAATTACCGGCTTTGAAACATGGATGGCTGTATACCAACATTAGGTCATATATCACCTGTTGGCAACCAGCATCGTTGGCCATATTTCTATTTTGCCGAACCTCGCAATTCTCCATAATTAACACAATTTGATTAAAACAGCTGTTGCTGCTGAGAACGCAACACAAACCGGTGGTGCAAATGCTCTTTTCAAGATGCTCCTCCTTGATCACAACAAATTATACACCAAGACTATACTTTCAGGGATCATTTCTATAGTTCTTTACTTGAGAAATGTGTTTCGACAGTGTTAGGTCTCGCTATCCATGATGACGATTTAAGATATTCCTTTCAGAGCATGAATCTGGTGGCTAGGAATGACTTTGTTCATTTTCCTTCCACCTTTGATGACTGTTCTTTGTTCTTCAATGGAACATGGATGAAGGGATTATGTTCTGAGTGGATGTTGATCATGTAAAAAAAAAAAAAAGCCTAAATCCTTATTGTAATTAACAGAAAGCCTATAAAGCTAAAACTATCAGTCCTGAGACACCATCAAAAATCCATTTTTCATTTATCTGACTTTCATATATCTGCATGTCCAGCGCTTATATTTAGCTTCTCAATGAACTGTTTTACCATTTTCCTTTCAGGACAACCAGGGTTACAAGTAGAAAACAACACTATTTGACATAAACAGTTGCATTCATGAGTTTCATTGACAAATGTCAATAAACATAATAAAGTCTGCCAAAGCAAAAACCTGATCAAAATGAATTTACATGAATGCTGTAAGCACAGAAATACTTTGCTCAGTGGGAAATGAGTATCCAACTAGTCAGTGACAACTCTGTGGAGTTTGGAGTTTGTGACAGAAACTATGTGAGCTTATTAAAGTATTACAGACACTATGTACAGGGTTTTCCTTTGGTCTTCTATGTAGAAGAACCCCTTACCTTCTAACAACCCTTGTGTAGCTTGTGAGCGTCATAGAACAAAACATGTTACACGTGCATGTTCGGTAGAGTGTGAGCTTTTCATAGATAGCTTTTAATAGTTTGTAATTCAAACCATTCTGACTATACAGATGTTTTTGTAAAAACAAGACCAGGGCCTCTTCAGGATCCGCCTTTGTCTCACAAACACCGCTCTGTCTCAGCCCTCGTTGATCACACAGACTAACTCTTGGTACCACTGGATGCAGAAGACAAAGACAAATCCGATGGTACAACCCATGCGTCTATAGCTCAAACACACAATGTTTAAAAGGGGGTAGAATTCCTAAATCATGCCAGCCAAACAGTGGGTGTCATTGGGTTAATTAGGGGAAAAAATTACCGGCTTTGAAACATGGATGGCTGTATACCAACATTAGGTCATATATCACCTGTTGGCAACCAGCATCGTTGGCCATATTTCTATTTTGCCGAACCTCGCAATTCTCCATAATTAACACAATTTGATTAAAACAGCTGTTGCTGCTGAGAACGCAACACAAACCGGTGGTGCAAATGCTCTTTTCAAGATGCTCCTCCTTGATCACAACAAATGATACACCAAGACTATACTTTCAGGGATCATTTCTATAGTTCTTTACTTGAGAAATGTGTTTCGACAGTGTTAGGTCTCGCTATCCATGATGACGATTTAAGATATTCCTTTCAGAGCATGAATCTGGTGGCTAGGAATGACTTTGTTCATTTTCCTTCCACCTTTGATGACTGTTCTTTGTTCTTCAATGGAACATGGATGAAGGGATTATGTTCTGAGTGGATGTTGATCATGTAAAAAAAAAAAAAAGCCTAAATCCTTATTGTAATTAACAGAAAGCCTATAAAGCTAAAACTATCAGTCCTGAGACACCATCAAAAATCCATTTTTCATTTATCTGACTTTCATATATCTGCATGTCCAGCGCTTATATTTAGCTTCTCAATGAACTGTTTTACCATTTTCCTTTCAGGACAACCAGGGTTACAAGTAGAAAACAATACTATTTGACATAAACAGTTGCATTCATGAGTTTCATTGACAAATGTCAATAAACATAATAAAGTCTGCCAAAGCAAAAACCTGATCAAAATGAATTTACATGAATGCTGTAAGCACAGAAATACTTTGCTCAGTGGGAAATGAGTATCCAACTAGTCAGTGACAACTCTGTGGAGTTTGGAGTTTGTGACAGAAACTATGTGAGCTTATTAAAGTATTACAGACACTATGTACAGGGTTTTCCTTTGGTCTTCTATGTAGAAGAACCCCTTACCTTCTAACAACCCTTGTGTAGCTTGTGAGCGTCATAGAACAAAACATGTTGCACGTGCATGTTCGGTAGAGTGTGAGCTTTTCATAGATAGCTTTTAATAGTTTGTAATTCAAACCATTCTGACTATACAGATGTTTTTGTAAAAACAAGACCAGGGCCTCTTCAGGATCCGCCTTTGTCTCACAAACACCGCTCTGTCTCAGCCCTCGTTGATCACACAGACTAACTCTTGGTACCACTGGATGCAGAAGACAAAGACAAATCCGATGGTACAACCCATGCGTCTATAGCTCAAACACACAATGTTTAAAAGGGGGTAGAATTCCTAAATCATGCCAGCCAAACAGTGGGTGTCATTGGGTTAATTAGGGGAAAAAATTACCGGCTTTGAAACATGGATGGCTGTATACCAACATTAGGTCATATATCACCTGTTGGCAACCAGCATCGTTGGCCATATTTCTATTTTGCCGAACCTCGCAATTCTCCATAATTAACACAATTTGATTAAAACAGCTGTTGCTGCTGAGAACGCAACACAAACCGGTGGTGCAAATGCTCTTTTCAAGATGCTCCTCCTTGATCACAACAAATGATACACCAAGACTATACTTTCAGGGATCATTTCTATAGTTCTTTACTTGAGAAATGTGTTTCGACAGTGTTAGGTCTCGCTATCCATGATGACGATTTAAGATATTCCTTTCAGAGCATGAATCTGGTGGCTAGGAATGACTTTGTTCATTTTCCTTCCACCTTTGATGACTGTTCTTTGTTCTTCAATGGAACATGGATGAAGGGATTATGTTCTGAGTGGATGTTGATCATGTAAAAAAAAAAAAAAGCCTAAATCCTTATTGTAATTAACAGAAAGCCTATAAAGCTAAAACTATCAGTCCTGAGACACCATCAAAAATCCATTTTTCATTTATCTGACTTTCATATATCTGCATGTCCAGCGCTTATATTTAGCTTCTCAATGAACTGTTTTACCATTTTCCTTTCAGGACAACCAGGGTTACAAGTAGAAAACAACACTATTTGACATAAACAGTTGCATTCATGAGTTTCATTGACAAATGTCAATAAACATAATAAAGTCTGCCAAAGCAAAAACCTGATCAAAATGAATTTACATGAATGCTGTAAGCACAGAAATACTTTGCTCAGTGGGAAATGAGTATCCAACTAGTCAGTGACAACTCTGTGGAGTTTGGAGTTTGTGACAGAAACTATGTGAGCTTATTAAAGTATTACAGACACTATGTACAGGGTTTTCCTTTGGTCTTCTATGTAGAAGAACCCCTTACCTTCTAACAACCCTTGTGTAGCTTGTGAGCGTCATAGAACAAAACATGTTGCACGTGCATGTTCGGTAGAGTGTGAGCTTTTCATAGATAGCTTTTAATAGTTTGTAATTCAAACCATTCTGACTATACAGATGTTTTTGTAAAAACAAGACCAGGGCTTCTTCAGGATCCGCCTTTGTCTCACAAACACCGCTCTGTCTCAGCCCTCGTTGATCACACAGACTAAGTCTTGGTACCACTGGATGCAGAAGACAAAGACAAATCCGATGGTACAACCCATGCGTCTATAGCTCAAACACACAATGTTTAAAAGGGGGTAGAATTCCTAAATCATGCCAGCCAAACAGTGGGTGTCATTGGGTTAATTAGGGGAAAAAATTACCGGCTTTGAAACATGGATGGCTGTATACCAACATTAGGTCATATATCACCTGTTGGCAACCAGCATCGTTGGCCATATTTCTATTTTGCCGAACCTCGCAATTCTCCATAATTAACACAATTTGATTAAAACAGCTGTTGCTGCTGAGAACGCAACACAAACCGGTGGTGCAAATGCTCTTTTCAAGATGCTCCTCCTTGATCACAACAAATTATACACCAAGACTATACTTTCAGGGATCATTTCTATAGTTCTTTACTTGAGAAATGTGTTTCGACAGTGTTAGGTCTCGCTATCCATGATGACGATTTAAGATATTCCTTTCAGAGCATGAATCTGGTGGCTAGGAATGACTTTGTTCATTTTCCTTCCACCTTTGATGACTGTTCTTTGTTCTTCAATGGAACATGGATGAAGGGATTATGTTCTGAGTGGATGTTGATCATGTAAAAAAAAAAAAAAGCCTAAATCCTTATTGTAATTAACAGAAAGCCTATAAAGCTAAAACTATCAGTCCTGAGACACCATCAAAAATCCATTTTTCATTTATCTGACTTTCATATATCTGCATGTCCAGCGCTTATATTTAGCTTCTCAATGAACTGTTTTACCATTTTCCTTTCAGGACAACCAGGGTTACAAGTAGAAAACAACACTATTTGACATAAACAGTTGCATTCATGAGTTTCATTGACAAATGTCAATAAACATAATAAAGTCTGCCAAAGCAAAAACCTGATCAAAATGAATTTACATGAATGCTGTAAGCACAGAAATACTTTGCTCAGTGGGAAATGAGTATCCAACTAGTCAGTGACAACTCTGTGGAGTTTGGAGTTTGTGACAGAAACTATGTGAGCTTATTAAAGTATTACAGACACTATGTACAGGGTTTTCCTTTGGTCTTCTATGTAGAAGAACCCCTTACCTTCTAACAACCCTTGTGTAGCTTGTGAGCGTCATAGAACAAAACATGTTGCACGTGCATGTTCGGTAGAGTGTGAGCTTTTCATAGATAGCTTTTAATAGTTTGTAATTCAAACCATTCTGACTATACAGATGTTTTTGTAAAAACAAGACCAGGGCCTCTTCAGGATCCGCCTTTGTCTCACAAACACCGCTCTGTCTCAGCCCTCGTTGATCACACAGACTAACTCTTGGTACCACTGGATGCAGAAGACAAAGACAAATCCGATGGTACAACCCATGCGTCTATAGCTCAAACACACAATGTTTAAAAGGGGGTAGAATTCCTAAATCATGCCAGCCAAACAGTGGGTGTCATTGGGTTAATTAGGGGAAAAAATTACCGGCTTTGAAACATGGATGGCTGTATACCAACATTAGGTCATATATCACCTGTTGGCAACCAGCATCGTTGGCCATATTTCTATTTTGCCGAACCTCGCAATTCTCCATAATTAACACAATTTGATTAAAACAGCTGTTGCTGCTGAGAACGCAACACAAACCGGTGGTGCAAATGCTCTTTTCAAGATGCTCCTCCTTGATCACAACAAATGATACACCAAGACTATACTTTCAGGGATCATTTCTATAGTTCTTTACTTGAGAAATGTGTTTCGACAGTGTTAGGTCTCGCTATCCATGATGACGATTTAAGATATTCCTTTCAGAGCATGAATCTGGTGGCTAGGAATGACTTTGTTCATTTTCCTTCCACCTTTGATGACTGTTCTTTGTTCTTCAATGGAACATGGATGAAGGGATTATGTTCTGAGTGGATGTTGATCATGTAAAAATAAAAAAAAGCCTAAATCCTTATTGTAATTAACAGAAAGCCTATAAAGCTAAAACTATCAGTCCTGAGACACCATCAAAAATCCATTTTTCATTTATCTGACTTTCATATATCTGCATGTCCAGCGCTTATATTTAGCTTCTCAATGAACTGTTTTACCATTTTCCTTTCAGGACAACCAGGGTTACAAGTAGAAAACAATACTATTTGACATAAACAGTTGCATTCATGAGTTTCATTGACAAATGTCAATAAACATAATAAAGTCTGCCAAAGCAAAAACCTGATCAAAATGAATTTACATGAATGCTGTAAGCACAGAAATACTTTGCTCAGTGGGAAATGAGTATCCAACTAGTCAGTGACAACTCTGTGGAGTTTGGAGTTTGTGACAGAAACTATGTGAGCTTATTAAAGTATTACAGACACTATGTACAGGGTTTTCCTTTGGTCTTCTATGTAGAAGAACCCCTTACCTTCTAACAACCCTTGTGTAGCTTGTGAGCGTCATAGAACAAAACATGTTGCACGTGCATGTTCGGTAGAGTGTGAGCTTTTCATAGATAGCTTTTAATAGTTTGTAATTCAAACCATTCTGACTATACAGATGTTTTTGTAAAAACAAGACCAGGGCCTCTTCAGGATCCGCCTTTGTCTCACAAACACCGCTCTGTCTCAGCCCTCGTTGATCACACATACTAACTCTTGGTACCACTGGATGCAGAAGACAAAGACAAATCCGATGGTACAACCCATGCGTCTATAGCTCAAACACACAATGTTTAAAAGGGGGTAGAATTCCTAAATCATGCCAGCCAAACAGTGGGTGTCATTGGGTTAATTAGGGGAAAAAATTACCGGCTTTGAAACATGGATGGCTGTATACCAACATTAGGTCATATATCACCTGTTGGCAACCAGCATCGTTGGCCATATTTCTATTTTGCCGAACCTCGCAATTCTCCATAATTAACACAATTTGATTAAAACAGCTGTTGCTGCTGAGAACGCAACACAAACCGGTGGTGCAAATGCTCTTTTCAAGATGCTCCTCCTTGATCACAACAAATGATACACCAAGACTATACTTTCAGGGATCATTTCTATAGTTCTTTACTTGAGAAATGTGTTTCGACAGTGTTAGGTCTCGCTATCCATGATGACGATTTAAGATATTCCTTTCAGAGCATGAATCTGGTGGCTAGGAATGACTTTGTTCATTTTCCTTCCACCTTTGATGACTGTTCTTTGTTCTTCAATGGAACATGGATGAAGGGATTATGTTCTGAGTGGATGTTGATCATGTAAAAAAAAAAAAAAGCCTAAATCCTTATTGTAATTAACAGAAAGCCTATAAAGCTAAAACTATCAGTCCTGAGACACCATCAAAAATCCATTTTTCATTTATCTGACTTTCATATATCTGCATGTCCAGCGCTTATATTTAGCTTCTCAATGAACTGTTTTACCATTTTCCTTTCAGGACAACCAGGGTTACAAGTAGAAAACAACACTATTTGACATAAACAGTTGCATTCATGAGTTTCATTGACAAATGTCAATAAACATAATAAAGTCTGCCAAAGCAAAAACCTGATCAAAATGAATTTACATGAATGCTGTAAGCACAGAAATACTTTGCTCAGTGGGAAATGAGTATCCAACTAGTCAGTGACAACTCTGTGGAGTTTGGAGTTTGTGACAGAAACTATGTGAGCTTATTAAAGTATTACAGACACTATGTACAGGGTTTTCCTTTGGTCTTCTATGTAGAAGAACCCCTTACCTTCTAACAACCCTTGTGTAGCTTGTGAGCGTCATAGAACAAAACATGTTGCACGTGCATGTTCGGTAGAGTGTGAGCTTTTCATAGATAGCTTTTAATAGTTTGTAATTCAAACCATTCTGACTATACAGATGTTTTTGTAAAAACAAGACCAGGGCTTCTTCAGGATCCGCCTTTGTCTCACAAACACCGCTCTGTCTCAGCCCTCGTTGATCACACAGACTAACTCTTGGTACCACTGGATGCAGAAGACAAAGACAAATCCGATGGTACAACCCATGCGTCTATAGCTCAAACACACAATGTTTAAAAGGGGGTAGAATTCCTAAATCATGCCAGCCAAACAGTGGGTGTCATTGGGTTAATTAGGGGAAAAAATTACCGGCTTTGAAACATGGATGGCTGTATACCAACATTAGGTCATATATCACCTGTTGGCAACCAGCATCGTTGGCCATATTTCTATTTTGCCGAACCTCGCAATTCTCCATAATTAACACAATTTGATTAAAACAGCTGTTGCTGCTGAGAACGCAACACAAACCGGTGGTGCAAATGCTCTTTTCAAGATGCTCCTCCTTGATCACAACAAATGATACACCAAGACTATACTTTCAGGGATCATTTCTATAGTTCTTTACTTGAGAAATGTGTTTCGACAGTGTTAGGTCTCGCTATCCATGATGACGATTTAAGATATTCCTTTCAGAGCATGAATCTGGTGGCTAGGAATGACTTTGTTCATTTTCCTTCCACCTTTGATGACTGTTCTTTGTTCTTCAATGGAACATGGATGAAGGGATTATGTTCTGAGTGGATGTTGATCATGTAAAAAAAAAAAAAAAAGCCTAAATCCTTATTGTAATTAACAGAAAGCCTATAAAGCTAAAACTATCAGTCCTGAGACACCATCAAAAATCCATTTTTCATTTATCTGACTTTCATATATCTGCATGTCCAGCGCTTATATTTAGCTTCTCAATTAACTGTTTTACCATTTTCCTTTCAGGACAACCAGGGTTACAAGTAGAAAACAACACTATTTGACATAAACAGTTGCATTCATGAGTTTCATTGACAAATGTCAATAAACATAATAAAGTCTGCCAAAGCAAAAACCTGATCAAAATGAATTTACATGAATGCTGTAAGCACAGAAATACTTTGCTCAGTGGGAAATGAGTATCCAACTAGTCAGTGACAACTCTGTGGAGTTTGGAGTTTGTGACAGAAACTATGTGAGCTTATTAAAGTATTACAGACACTATGTACAGGGTTTTCCTTTGGTCTTCTATGTAGAAGAACCCTTACCTTCTAACAACCCTTGTGTAGCTTGTGAGCGTCATAGAACAAAACATGTTGCACGTGCATGTTCGGTAGAGTGTGAGCTTTTCATAGATAGCTTTTAATAGTTTGTAATTCAAACCATTCTGACTATACAGATATTTTTGTAAAAACAAGACCAGGGCTTCTTCAGGATCCGCCTTTGTCTCACAAACACCGCTCTGTCTCAGCCCTCGTTGATCACACAGACTAAGTCTTGGTACCACTGGATGCAGAAGACAAAGACAAATCCGATGGTACAACCCATGCGTCTATAGCTCAAACACACAATGTTTAAAAGGGGGTAGAATTCCTAAATCATGCCAGCCAAACAGTGGGTGTCATTGGGTTAATTAGGGGAAAAAATTACCGGCTTTGAAACATGGATGGCTGTATACCAACATTAGGTCATATATCACCTGTTGGCAACCAGCATCGTTGGCCATATTTCTATTTTGCCGAACCTCGCAATTCTCCATAATTAACACAATTTGATTAAAACAGCTGTTGCTGCTGAGAACGCAACACAAACCGGTGGTGCAAATGCTCTTTTCAAGATGCTCCTCCTTGATCACAACAAATGATACACCAAGACTATACTTTCAGGGATCATTTCTATAGTTCTTTACTTGAGAAATGTGTTTCGACAGTGTTAGGTCTCGCTATCCATGATGACGATTTAAGATATTCCTTTCAGAGCATGAATCTGGTGGCTAGGAATGACTTTGTTCATTTTCCTTCCACCTTTGATGACTGTTCTTTGTTCTTCAATGGAACATGGATGAAGGGATTATGTTCTGAGTGGATGTTGATCATGTAAAAAAAAAAAAAAGCCTAAATCCTTATTGTAATTAACAGAAAGCCTATAAAGCTAAAACTATCAGTCCTGAGACACCATCAAAAATCCATTTTTCATTTATCTGACTTTCATATATCTGCATGTCCAGCGCTTATATTTAGCTTCTCAATGAACTGTTTTACCATTTTCCTTTCAGGACAACCAGGGTTACAAGTAGAAAACAACACTATTTGACATAAACAGTTGCATTCATGAGTTTCATTGACAAATGTCAATAAACATAATAAAGTCTGCCAAAGCAAAAACCTGATCAAAATGAATTTACATGAATGCTGTAAGCACAGAAATACTTTGCTCAGTGGGAAATGAGTATCCAACTAGTCAGTGACAACTCTGTGGAGTTTGGAGTTTGTGACAGAAACTATGTGAGCTTATTAAAGTATTACAGACACTATGTACAGGGTTTTCCTTTGGTCTTCTATGTAGAAGAACCCCTTACCTTCTAACAACCCTTGTGTAGCTTGTGAGCGTCATAGAACAAAACATGTTGCACGTGCATGTTCGGTAGAGTGTGAGCTTTTCATAGATAGCTTTTAATAGTTTGTAATTCAAACCATTCTGACTATACAGATGTTTTTGTAAAAACAAGACCAGGGCTTCTTCAGGATCCGCCTTTGTCTCACAAACACCGCTCTGTCTCAGCCCTCGTTGATCACACAGACTAACTCTTGGTACCACTGGATGCAGAAGACAAAGACAAATCCGATGGTACAACCCATGCGTCTATAGCTCAAACACACAATGTTTAAAAGGGGGTAGAATTCCTAAATCATGCCAGCCAAACAGTGGGTGTCATTGGGTTAATTAGGGGAAAAAATTACCGGCTTTGAAACATGGATGGCTGTATACCAACATTAGGTCATATATCACCTGTTGGCAACCAGCATCGTTGGCCATATTTCTATTTTGCCGAACCTCGCAATTCTCCATAATTAACACAATTTGATTAAAACAGCTGTTGCTGCTGAGAACGCAACACAAACCGGTGGTGCAAATGCTCTTTTCAAGATGCTCCTCCTTGATCACAACAAATGATACACCAAGACTATACTTTCAGGGATCATTTCTATAGTTCTTTACTTGAGAAATGTGTTTCGACAGTGTTAGGTCTCGCTATCCATGATGACGATTTAAGATATTCCTTTCAGAGCATGAATCTGGTGGCTAGGAATGACTTTGTTCATTTTCCTTCCACCTTTGATGACTGTTCTTTGTTCTTCAATGGAACATGGATGAAGGGATTATGTTCTGAGTGGATGTTGATCATGTAAAAAAAAAAAAAAAGCCTAAATCCTTATTGTAATTAACAGAAAGCCTATAAAGCTAAAACTATCAGTCCTGAGACACCATCAAAAATCCATTTTTCATTTATCTGACTTTCATATATCTGCATGTCCAGCGCTTATATTTAGCTTCTCAATGAACTGTTTTACCATTTTCCTTTCAGGACAACCAGGGTTACAAGTAGAAAACAACACTATTTGACATAAACAGTTGCATTCATGAGTTTCATTGACAAATGTCAATAAACATAATAAAGTCTGCCAAAGCAAAAACCTGATCAAAATGAATTTACATGAATGCTGTAAGCACAGAAATACTTTGCTCAGTGGGAAATGAGTATCCAACTAGTCAGTGACAACTCTGTGGAGTTTGGAGTTTGTGACAGAAACTATGTGAGCTTATTAAAGTATTACAGACACTATGTACAGGGTTTTCCTTTGGTCTTCTATGTAGAAGAACCCCTTACCTTCTAACAACCCTTGTGTAGCTTGTGAGCGTCATAGAACAAAACATGTTGCACGTGCATGTTCGGTAGAGTGTGAGCTTTTCATAGATAGCTTTTAATAGTTTGTAATTCAAACCATTCTGACTATACAGATGTTTTTGTAAAAACAAGACCAGGGCTTCTTCAGGATCCGCCTTTGTCTCACAAACACCGCTCTGTCTCAGCCCTCGTTGATCACACAGACTAACTCTTGGTACCACTGGATGCAGAAGACAAAGACAAATCCGATGGTACAACCCATGCGTCTATAGCTCAAACACACAATGTTTAAAAGGGGGTAGAATTCCTAAATCATGCCAGCCAAACAGTGGGTGTCATTGGGTTAATTAGGGGAAAAAATTACCGGCTTTGAAACATGGATGGCTGTATACCAACATTAGGTCATATATCACCTGTTGGCAACCAGCATCGTTGGCCATATTTCTATTTTGCCGAACCTCGCAATTCTCCATAATTAACACAATTTGATTAAAACAGCTGTTGCTGCTGAGAACGCAACACAAACCGGTGGTGCAAATGCTCTTTTCAAGATGCTCCTCCTTGATCACAACAAATGATACACCAAGACTATACTTTCAGGGATCATTTCTATAGTTCTTTACTTGAGAAATGTGTTTCGACAGTGTTAGGTCTCGCTATCCATGATGACGATTTAAGATATTCCTTTCAGAGCATGAATCTGGTGGCTAGGAATGACTTTGTTCATTTTCCTTCCACCTTTGATGACTGTTCTTTGTTCTTCAATGGAACATGGATGAAGGGATTATGTTCTGAGTGGATGTTGATCATGTAAAAAAAAAAAAAAAGCCTAAATCCTTATTGTAATTAACAGAAAGCCTATAAAGCTAAAACTATCAGTCCTGAGACACCATCAAAAATCCATTTTTCATTTATCTGACTTTCATATATCTGCATGTCCAGCGCTTATATTTAGCTTCTCAATTAACTGTTTTACCATTTTCCTTTCAGGACAACCAGGGTTACAAGTAGAAAACAACACTATTTGACATAAACAGTTGCATTCATGAGTTTCATTGACAAATGTCAATAAACATAATAAAGTCTGCCAAAGCAAAAACCTGATCAAAATGAATTTACATGAATGCTGTAAGCACAGAAATACTTTGCTCAGTGGGAAATGAGTATCCAACTAGTCAGTGACAACTCTGTGGAGTTTGGAGTTTGTGACAGAAACTATGTGAGCTTATTAAAGTATTACAGACACTATGTACAGGGTTTTCCTTTGGTCTTCTATGTAGAAGAACCCCTTACCTTCTAACAACCCTTGTGTAGCTTGTGAGCGTCATAGAACAAAACATGTTGCACGTGCATGTTCGGTAGAGTGTGAGCTTTTCATAGATAGCTTTTAATAGTTTGTAATTCAAACCATTCTGACTATACAGATATTTTTGTAAAAACAAGACCAGGGCTTCTTCAGGATCCGCCTTTGTCTCACAAACACCGCTCTGTCTCAGCCCTCGTTGATCACACAGACTAAGTCTTGGTACCACTGGATGCAGAAGACAAAGACAAATCCGATGGTACAACCCATGCGTATATAGCTCAAACACACAATGTTTAAAAGGGGGTAGAATTCCTAAATCATGCCAGCCAAACAGTGGGTGTCATTGGGTTAATTAGGGGAAAAAATTACCGGCTTTGAAACATGGATGGCTGTATACCAACATTAGGTCATATATCACCTGTTGGCAACCAGCATCGTTGGCCATATTTCTATTTTGCCGAACCTCGCAATTCTCCATAATTAACACAATTTGATTAAAACAGCTGTTGCTGCTGAGAACGCAACACAAACCGGTGGTGCAAATGCTATTTTCAAGATGCTCCTCCTTGATCACAACAAATGATACACCAAGACTATACTTTCAGGGATCATTTCTATAGTTCTTTACTTGAGAAATGTGTTTCGACAGTGTTAGGTCTCGCTATCCATGATGACGATTTAAGATATTCCTTTCAGAGCATGAATCTGGTGGCTAGGAATGACTTTGTTCATTTTCCTTCCACCTTTGATGACTGTTCTTTGTTCTTCAATGGAACATGGATGAAGGGATTATGTTCTGAGTGGATGTTGATCATGTAAAAAAAAAAAAAAGCCTAAATCCTTATTGTAATTAACAGAAAGCCTATAAAGCTAAAACTATCAGTCCTGAGACACCATCAAAAATCCATTTTTCATTTATCTGACTTTCATATATCTGCATGTCCAGCGCTTATATTTAGCTTCTCAATGAACTGTTTTACCATTTTCCTTTCAGGACAACCAGGGTTACAAGTAGAAAACAACACTATTTGACATAAACAGTTGCATTCATGAGTTTCATTGACAAATGTCAATAAACATAATAAAGTCTGCCAAAGCAAAAACCTGATCAAAATGAATTTACATGAATGCTGTAAGCACAGAAATACTTTGCTCAGTGGGAAATGAGTATCCAACTAGTCAGTGACAACTCTGTGGAGTTTGGAGTTTGTGACAGAAACTATGTGAGCTTATTAAAGTATTACAGACACTATGTACAGGGTTTTCCTTTGGTCTTCTATGTAGAAGAACCCCTTACCTTCTAACAACCCTTGTGTAGCTTGTGAGCGTCATAGAACAAAACATGTTGCACGTGCATGTTCGGTAGAGTGTGAGCTTTTCATAGATAGCTTTTAATAGTTTGTAATTCAAACCATTCTGACTATACAGATGTTTTTGTAAAAACAAGACCAGGGCCTCTTCAGGATCCGCCTTTGTCTCACAAACACCGCTCTGTCTCAGCCCTCGTTGATCACACAGACTAACTCTTGGTACCACTGGATGCAGAAGACAAAGACAAATCCGATGGTACAACCCATGCGTCTATAGCTCAAACACACAATGTTTAAAAGGGGGTAGAATTCCTAAATCATGCCAGCCAAACAGTGGGTGTCATTGGGTTAATTAGGGGAAAAAATTACCGGCTTTGAAACATGGATGGCTGTATACCAACATTAGGTCATATATCACCTGTTGGCAACCAGCATCGTTGGCCATATTTCTATTTTGCCGAACCTCGCAATTCTCCATAATTAACACAATTTGATTAAAACAGCTGTTGCTGCTGAGAACGCAACACAAACCGGTGGTGCAAATGCTCTTTTCAAGATGCTCCTCCTTGATCACAACAAATGATACACCAAGACTATACTTTCAGGGATCATTTCTATAGTTCTTTACTTGAGAAATGTGTTTCGACAGTGTTAGGTCTCGCTATCCATGATGACGATTTAAGATATTCCTTTCAGAGCATGAATCTGGTGGCTAGGAATGACTTTGTTCATTTTCCTTCCACCTTTGATGACTGTTCTTTGTTCTTCAATGGAACATGGATGAAGGGATTATGTTCTGAGTGGATGTTGATCATGTAAAAAAAAAAAAAAGCCTAAATCCTTATTGTAATTAACAGAAAGCCTATAAAGCTAAAACTATCAGTCCTGAGACACCATCAAAAATCCATTTTTCATTTATCTGACTTTCATATATCTGCATGTCCAGCGCTTATATTTAGCTTCTCAATGAACTGTTTTACCATTTTCCTTTCAGGACAACCAGGGTTACAAGTAGAAAACAACACTATTTGACATAAACAGTTGCATTCATGAGTTTCATTGACAAATGTCAATAAACATAATAAAGTCTGCCAAAGCAAAAACCTGATCAAAATGAATTTACATGAATGCTGTAAGCACAGAAATACTTTGCTCAGTGGGAAATGAGTATCCAACTAGTCAGTGACAACTCTGTGGAGTTTGGAGTTTGTGACAGAAACTATGTGAGCTTATTAAAGTATTACAGACACTATGTACAGGGTTTTCCTTTGGTCTTCTATGTAGAAGAACCCCTTACCTTCTAACAACCCTTGTGTAGCTTGTGAGCGTCATAGAACAAAACATGTTGCACGTGCATGTTCGGTAGAGTGTGAGCTTTTCATAGATAGCTTTTAATAGTTTGTAATTCAAACCATTCTGACTATACAGATGTTTTTGTAAAAACAAGACCAGGGCTTCTTCAGGATCCGCCTTTGTCTCACAAACACCGCTCTGTCTCAGCCCTCGTTGATCACACAGACTAACTCTTGGTACCACTGGATGCAGAAGACAAAGACAAATCCGATGGTACAACCCATGCGTCTATAGCTCAAACACACAATGTTTAAAAGGGGGTAGAATTCCTAAATCATGCCAGCCAAACAGTGGGTGTCATTGGGTTAATTAGGGGAAAAAATTACCGGCTTTGAAACATGGATGGCTGTATACCAACATTAGGTCATATATCACCTGTTGGCAACCAGCATCGTTGGCCATATTTCTATTTTGCCGAACCTCGCAATTCTCCATAATTAACACAATTTCATTAAAACAGCTGTTGCTGCTGAGAACGCAACACAAACCGGTGGTGCAAATGCTCTTTTCAAGATGCTCCTCCTTGATCACAACAAATGATACACCAAGACTATACTTTCAGGGATCATTTCTATAGTTCTTTACTTGAGAAATGTGTTTCGACAGTGTTAGGTCTCGCTATCCATGATGACGATTTAAGATATTCCTTTCAGAGCATGAATCTGGTGGCTAGGAATGACTTTGTTCATTTTCCTTCCACCTTTGATGACTGTTCTTTGTTCTTCAATGGAACATGGATGAAGGGATTATGTTCTGAGTGGATGTTGATCATGTAAAAAAAAAAAAAAAGCCTAAATCCTTATTGTAATTAACAGAAAGCCTATAAAGCTAAAACTATCAGTCCTGAGACACCATCAAAAATCCATTTTTCATTTATCTGACTTTCATATATCTGCATGTCCAGCGCTTATATTTAGCTTCTCAATTAACTGTTTTACCATTTTCCTTTCAGGACAACCAGGGTTACAAGTAGAAAACAATACTATTTGACATAAACAGTTGCATTCATGAGTTTCATTGACAAATGTCAATAAACATAATAAAGTCTGCCAAAGCAAAAACCTGATCAAAATGAATTTACATGAATGCTGTAAGCACAGAAATACTTTGCTCAGTGGGAAATGAGTATCCAACTAGTCAGTGACAACTCTGTGGAGTTTGGAGTTTGTGACAGAAACTATGTGAGCTTATTAAAGTATTACAGACACTATGTACAGGGTTTTCCTTTGGTCTTCTATGTAGAAGAACCCTTACCTTCTAACAACCCTTGTGTAGCTTGTGAGCGTCATAGAACAAAACATGTTGCACGTGCATGTTCGGTAGAGTGTGAGCTTTTCATAGATAGCTTTTAATAGTTTGTAATTCAAACCATTCTGACTATACAGATATTTTTGTAAAAACAAGACCAGGGCTTCTTCAGGATCCGCCTTTGTCTCACAAACACCGCTCTGTCTCAGCCCTCGTTGATCACACAGACTAAGTCTTGGTACCACTGGATGCAGAAGACAAAGACAAATCCGATGGTACAACCCATGCGTCTATAGCTCAAACACACAATGTTTAAAAGGGGGTAGAATTCCTAAATCATGCCAGCCAAACAGTGGGTGTCATTGGGTTAATTAGGGGAAAAAATTACCGGCTTTGAAACATGGATGGCTGTATACCAACATTAGGTCATATATCACCTGTTGGCAACCAGCATCGTTGGCCATATTTCTATTTTGCCGAACCTCGCAATTCTCCATAATTAACACAATTTGATTAAAACAGCTGTTGCTGCTGAGAACGCAACACAAACCGGTGGTGCAAATGCTCTTTTCAAGATGCTCCTCCTTGATCACAACAAATGATACACCAAGACTATACTTTCAGGGATCATTTCTATAGTTCTTTACTTGAGAAATGTGTTTCGACAGTGTTAGGTCTCGCTATCCATGATGACGATTTAAGATATTCCTTTCAGAGCATGAATCTGGTGGCTAGGAATGACTTTGTTCATTTTCCTTCCACCTTTGATGACTGTTCTTTGTTCTTCAATGGAACATGGATGAAGGGATTATGTTCTGAGTGGATGTTGATCATGTAAAAAAAAAAAAAAAGCCTAAATCCTTATTGTAATTAACAGAAAGCCTATAAAGCTAAAACTATCAGTCCTGAGACACCATCAAAAATCCATTTTTCATTTATCTGACTTTCATATATCTGCATGTCCAGCGCTTATATTTAGCTTCTCAATTAACTGTTTTACCATTTTCCTTTCAGGACAACCAGGGTTACAAGTAGAAAACAATACTATTTGACATAAACAGTTGCATTCATGAGTTTCATTGACAAATGTCAATAAACATAATAAAGTCTGCCAAAGCAAAAACCTGATCAAAATGAATTTACATGAATGCTGTAAGCACAGAAATACTTTGCTCAGTGGGAAATGAGTATCCAACTAGTCAGTGACAACTCTGTGGAGTTTGGAGTTTGTGACAGAAACTATGTGAGCTTATTAAAGTATTACAGACACTATGTACAGGGTTTTCCTTTGGTCTTCTATGTAGAAGAACCCCTTACCTTCTAACAACCCTTGTGTAGCTTGTGAGCGTCATAGAACAAAACATGTTGCACGTGCATGTTCGGTAGAGTGTGAGCTTTTCATAGATAGCTTTTAATAGTTTGTAATTCAAACCATTCTGACTATACAGATGTTTTTGTAAAAACAAGACCAGGGCCTCTTCAGGATCCGCCTTTGTCTCACAAACACCGCTCTGTCTCAGCCCTCGTTGATCACACAGACTAACTCTTGGTACCACTGGATGCAGAAGACAAAGACAAATCCGATGGTACAACCCATGCGTCTATAGCTCAAACACACAATGTTTAAAAGGGGGTAGAATTCCTAAATCATGCCAGCCAAACAGTGGGTGTCATTGGGTTAATTAGGGGAAAAAATTACCGGCTTTGAAACATGGATGGCTGTATACCAACATTAGGTCATATATCACCTGTTGGCAACCAGCATCGTTGGCCATATTTCTATTTTGCCGAACCTCGCAATTCTCCATAATTAACACAATTTGATTAAAACAGCTGTTGCTGCTGAGAACGCAACACAAACCGGTGGTGCAAATGCTCTTTTCAAGATGCTCCTCCTTGATCACAACAAATGATACACCAAGACTATACTTTCAGGGATCATTTCTATAGTTCTTTACTTGAGAAATGTGTTTCGACAGTGTTAGGTCTCGCTATCCATGATGACGATTTAAGATATTCCTTTCAGAGCATGAATCTGGTGGCTAGGAATGACTTTGTTCATTTTCCTTCCACCTTTGATGACTGTTCTTTGTTCTTCAATGGAACATGGATGAAGGGATTATGTTCTGAGTGGATGTTGATCATGTAAAAAAAAAAAAAAGCCTAAATCCTTATTGTAATTAACAGAAAGCCTATAAAGCTAAAACTATCAGTCCTGAGACACCATCAAAAATCCATTTTTCATTTATCTGACTTTCATATATCTGCATGTCCAGCGCTTATATTTAGCTTCTCAATGAACTGTTTTACCATTTTCCTTTCAGGACAACCAGGGTTACAAGTAGAAAACAACACTATTTGACATAAACAGTTGCATTCATGAGTTTCATTGACAAATGTCAATAAACATAATAAAGTCTGCCAAAGCAAAAACCTGATCAAAATGAATTTACATGAATGCTGTAAGCACAGAAATACTTTGCTCAGTGGGAAATGAGTATCCAACTAGTCAGTGACAACTCTGTGGAGTTTGGAGTTTGTGACAGAAACTATGTGAGCTTATTAAAGTATTACAGACACTATGTACAGGGTTTTCCTTTGGTCTTCTATGTAGAAGAACCCCTTACCTTCTAACAACCCTTGTGTAGCTTGTGAGCGTCATAGAACAAAACATGTTGCACGTGCATGTTCGGTAGAGTGTGAGCTTTTCATAGATAGCTTTTAATAGTTTGTAATTCAAACCATTCTGACTATACAGATGTTTTTGTAAAAACAAGACCAGGGCCTCTTCAGGATCCGCCTTTGTCTCACAAACACCGCTCTGTCTCAGCCCTCGTTGATCACACAGACTAACTCTTGGTACCACTGGATGCAGAAGACAAAGACAAATCCGATGGTACAACCCATGCGTCTATAGCTCAAACACACAATGTTTAAAAGGGGGTAGAATTCCTAAATCATGCCAGCCAAACAGTGGGTGTCATTGGGTTAATTAGGGGAAAAAATTACCGGCTTTGAAACATGGATGGCTGTATACCAACATTAGGTCATATATCACCTGTTGGCAACCAGCATCGTTGGCCATATTTCTATTTTGCCGAACCTCGCAATTCTCCATAATTAACACAATTTGATTAAAACAGCTGTTGCTGCTGAGAACGCAACACAAACCGGTGGTGCAAATGCTCTTTTCAAGATGCTCCTCCTTGATCACAACAAATGATACACCAAGACTATACTTTCAGGGATCATTTCTATAGTTCTTTACTTGAGAAATGTGTTTCGACAGTGTTAGGTCTCGCTATCCATGATGACGATTTAAGATATTCCTTTCAGAGCATGAATCTGGTGGCTAGGAATGACTTTGTTCATTTTCCTTCCACCTTTGATGACTGTTCTTTGTTCTTCAATGGAACATGGATGAAGGGATTATGTTCTGAGTGGATGTTGATCATGTAAAAAAAAAAAAAAGCCTAAATCCTTATTGTAATTAACAGAAAGCCTATAAAGCTAAAACTATCAGTCCTGAGACACCATCAAAAATCCATTTTTCATTTATCTGACTTTCATATATCTGCATGTCCAGCGCTTATATTTAGCTTCTCAATGAACTGTTTTACCATTTTCCTTTCAGGACAACCAGGGTTACAAGTAGAAAACAATACTATTTGACATAAACAGTTGCATTCATGAGTTTCATTGACAAATGTCAATAAACATAATAAAGTCTGCCAAAGCAAAAACCTGATCAAAATGAATTTACATGAATGCTGTAAGCACAGAAATACTTTGCTCAGTGGGAAATGAGTATCCAACTAGTCAGTGACAACTCTGTGGAGTTTGGAGTTTGTGACAGAAACTATGTGAGCTTATTAAAGTATTACAGACACTATGTACAGGGTTTTCCTTTGGTCTTCTATGTAGAAGAACCCCTTACCTTCTAACAACCCTTGTGTAGCTTGTGAGCGTCATAGAACAAAACATGTTGCACGTGCATGTTCGGTAGAGTGTGAGCTTTTCATAGATAGCTTTTAATAGTTTGTAATTCAAACCATTCTGACTATACAGATGTTTTTGTAAAAACAAGACCAGGGCCTCTTCAGGATCCGCCTTTGTCTCACAAACACCGCTCTGTCTCAGCCCTCGTTGATCACACAGACTAACTCTTGGTACCACTGGATGCAGAAGACAAAGACAAATCCGATGGTACAACCCATGCGTCTATAGCTCAAACACACAATGTTTAAAAGGGGGTAGAATTCCTAAATCATGCCAGCCAAACAGTGGGTGTCATTGGGTTAATTAGGGGAAAAAATTACCGGCTTTGAAACATGGATGGCTGTATACCAACATTAGGTCATATATCACCTGTTGGCAACCAGCATCGTTGGCCATATTTCTATTTTGCCGAACCTCGCAATTCTCCATAATTAACACAATTTGATTAAAACAGCTGTTGCTGCTGAGAACGCAACACAAACCGGTGGTGCAAATGCTCTTTTCAAGATGCTCCTCCTTGATCACAACAAATGATACACCAAGACTATACTTTCAGGGATCATTTCTATAGTTCTTTACTTGAGAAATGTGTTTCGACAGTGTTAGGTCTCGCTATCCATGATGACGATTTAAGATATTCCTTTCAGAGCATGAATCTGGTGGCTAGGAATGACTTTGTTCATTTTCCTTCCACCTTTGATGACTGTTCTTTGTTCTTCAATGGAACATGGATGAAGGGATTATGTTCTGAGTGGATGTTGATCATGTAAAAAAAAAAAAAAGCCTAAATCCTTATTGTAATTAACAGAAAGCCTATAAAGCTAAAACTATCAGTCCTGAGACACCATCAAAAATCCATTTTTCATTTATCTGACTTTCATATATCTGCATGTCCAGCGCTTATATTTAGCTTCTCAATGAACTGTTTTACCATTTTCCTTTCAGGACAACCAGGGTTACAAGTAGAAAACAACACTATTTGACATAAACAGTTGCATTCATGAGTTTCATTGACAAATGTCAATAAACATAATAAAGTCTGCCAAAGCAAAAACCTGATCAAAATGAATTTACATGAATGCTGTAAGCACAGAAATACTTTGCTCAGTGGGAAATGAGTATCCAACTAGTCAGTGACAACTCTGTGGAGTTTGGAGTTTGTGACAGAAACTATGTGAGCTTATTAAAGTATTACAGACACTATGTACAGGGTTTTCCTTTGGTCTTCTATGTAGAAGAACCCCTTACCTTCTAACAACCCTTGTGTAGCTTGTGAGCGTCATAGAACAAAACATGTTGCACGTGCATGTTCGGTAGAGTGTGAGCTTTTCATAGATAGCTTTTAATAGTTTGTAATTCAAACCATTCTGACTATACAGATGTTTTTGTAAAAACAAGACCAGGGCTTCTTCAGGATCCGCCTTTGTCTCACAAACACCGCTCTGTCTCAGCCCTCGTTGATCACACAGACTAACTCTTGGTACCACTGGATGCAGAAGACAAAGACAAATCCGATGGTACAACCCATGCGTCTATAGCTCAAACACACAATGTTTAAAAGGGGGTAGAATTCCTAAATCATGCCAGCCAAACAGTGGGTGTCATTGGGTTAATTAGGGGAAAAAATTACCGGCTTTGAAACATGGATGGCTGTATACCAACATTAGGTCATATATCACCTGTTGGCAACCAGCATCGTTGGCCATATTTCTATTTTGCCGAACCTCGCAATTCTCCATAATTAACACAATTTGATTAAAACAGCTGTTGCTGCTGAGAACGCAACACAAACCGGTGGTGCAAATGCTCTTTTCAAGATGCTCCTCCTTGATCACAACAAATGATACACCAAGACTATACTTTCAGGGATCATTTCTATAGTTCTTTACTTGAGAAATGTGTTTCGACAGTGTTAGGTCTCGCTATCCATGATGACGATTTAAGATATTCCTTTCAGAGCATGAATCTGGTGGCTAGGAATAACTTTGTTCATTTTCCTTCCACCTTTGATGACTGTTCTTTGTTCTTCAATGGAACATGGATGAAGGGATTATGTTCTGAGTGGATGTTGATCATGTAAAAAAAAAAAAAAAGCCTAAATCCTTATTGTAATTAACAGAAAGCCTATAAAGCTAAAACTATCAGTCCTGAGACACCATCAAAAATCCATTTTTCATTTATCTGACTTTCATATATCTGCATGTCCAGCGCTTATATTTAGCTTCTCAATTAACTGTTTTACCATTTTCCTTTCAGGACAACCAGGGTTACAAGTAGAAAACAACACTATTTGACATAAACAGTTGCATTCATGAGTTTCATTGACAAATGTCAATAAACATAATAAAGTCTGCCAAAGCAAAAACCTGATCAAAATGAATTTACATGAATGCTGTAAGCACAGAAATACTTTGCTCAGTGGGAAATGAGTATCCAACTAGTCAGTGACAACTCTGTGGAGTTTGGAGTTTGTGACAGAAACTATGTGAGCTTATTAAAGTATTACAGACACTATGTACAGGGTTTTCCTTTGGTCTTCTATGTAGAAGAACCCTTACCTTCTAACAACCCTTGTGTAGCTTGTGAGCGTCATAGAACAAAACATGTTGCACGTGCATGTTCGGTAGAGTGTGAGCTTTTCATAGATAGCTTTTAATAGTTTGTAATTCAAACCATTCTGACTATACAGATATTTTTGTAAAAACAAGACCAGGGCTTCTTCAGGATCCGCCTTTGTCTCACAAACACCGCTCTGTCTCAGCCCTCGTTGATCACACAGACTAAGTCTTGGTACCACTGGATGCAGAAGACAAAGACAAATCCGATGGTACAACCCATGCGTCTATAGCTCAAACACACAATGTTTAAAAGGGGGTAGAATTCCTAAATCATGCCAGCCAAACAGTGGGTGTCATTGGGTTAATTAGGGGAAAAAATTACCGGCTTTGAAACATGGATGGCTGTATACCAACATTAGGTCATATATCACCTGTTGGCAACCAGCATCGTTGGCCATATTTCTATTTTGCCGAACCTCGCAATTCTCCATAATTAACACAATTTGATTAAAACAGCTGTTGCTGCTGAGAACGCAACACAAACCGGTGGTGCAAATGCTCTTTTCAAGATGCTCCTCCTTGATCACAACAAATGATACACCAAGACTATACTTTCAGGGATCATTTCTATAGTTCTTTACTTGAGAAATGTGTTTCGACAGTGTTAGGTCTCGCTATCCATGATGACGATTTAAGATATTCCTTTCAGAGCATGAATCTGGTGGCTAGGAATGACTTTGTTCATTTTCCTTCCACCTTTGATGACTGTTCTTTGTTCTTCAATGGAACATGGATGAAGGGATTATGTTCTGAGTGGATGTTGATCATGTAAAAAAAAAAAAAAGCCTAAATCCTTATTGTAATTAACAGAAAGCCTATAAAGCTAAAACTATCAGTCCTGAGACACCATCAAAAATCCATTTTTCATTTATCTGACTTTCATATATCTGCATGTCCAGCGCTTATATTTAGCTACTCAATTAACTGTTTTACCATTTTCCTTTCAGGACAACCAGGGTTACAAGTAGAAAACAACACTATTTGACATAAACAGTTGCATTCATGAGTTTCATTGACAAATGTCAATAAACATAATAAAGTCTGCCAAAGCAAAAACCTGATCAAAATGAATTTACATGAATGCTGTAAGCACAGAAATACTTTGCTCAGTGGGAAATGAGTATCCAACTAGTCAGTGACAACTCTGTGGAGTTTGGAGTTTGTGACAGAAACTATGTGAGCTTATTAAAGTATTACAGACACTATGTACAGGGTTTTCCTTTGGTCTTCTATGTAGAAGAACCCTTACCTTCTAACAACCCTTGTGTAGCTTGTGAGCGTCATAGAACAAAACATGTTGCACGTGCATGTTCGGTAGAGTGTGAGCTTTTCATAGATAGCTTTTAATAGTTTGTAATTCAAACCATTCTGACTATACAGATATTTTTGTAAAAACAAGACCAGGGCTTCTTCAGGATCCGCCTTTGTCTCACAAACACCGCTCTGTCTCAGCCCTCGTTGATCACACAGACTAAGTCTTGGTACCACTGGATGCAGAAGACAAAGACAAATCCGATGGTACAACCCATGCGTCTATAGCTCAAACACACAATGTTTAAAAGGGGGTAGAATTCCTAAATCATGCCAGCCAAACAGTGGGTGTCATTGGGTTAATTAGGGGAAAAAATTACCGGCTTTGAAACATGGATGGCTGTATACCAACATTAGGTCATATATCACCTGTTGGCAACCAGCATCGTTGGCCATATTTCTATTTTGCCGAACCTCGCAATTCTCCATAATTAACACAATTTGATTAAAACAGCTGTTGCTGCTGAGAACGCAACACAAACCGGTGGTGCAAATGCTCTTTTCAAGATGCTCCTCCTTGATCACAACAAATGATACACCAAGACTATACTTTCAGGGATCATTTCTATAGTTCTTTACTTGAGAAATGTGTTTCGACAGTGTTAGGTCTCGCTATCCATGATGACGATTTAAGATATTCCTTTCAGAGCATGAATCTGGTGGCTAGGAATGACTTTGTTCATTTTCCTTCCACCTTTGATGACTGTTCTTTGTTCTTCAATGGAACATGGATGAAGGGATTATGTTCTGAGTGGATGTTGATCATGTAAAAAAAAAAAAAAGCCTAAATCCTTATTGTAATTAACAGAAAGCCTATAAAGCTAAAACTATCAGTCCTGAGACACCATCAAAAATCCATTTTTCATTTATCTGACTTTCATATATCTGCATGTCCAGCGCTTATATTTAGCTTCTCAATGAACTGTTTTACCATTTTCCTTTCAGGACAACCAGGGTTACAAGTAGAAAACAACACTATTTGACATAAACAGTTGCATTCATGAGTTTCATTGACAAATGTCAATAAACATAATAAAGTCTGCCAAAGCAAAAACCTGATCAAAATGAATTTACATGAATGCTGTAAGCACAGAAATACTTTGCTCAGTGGGAAATGAGTATCCAACTAGTCAGTGACAACTCTGTGGAGTTTGGAGTTTGTGACAGAAACTATGTGAGCTTATTAAAGTATTACAGACACTATGTACAGGGTTTTCCTTTGGTCTTCTATATAGAAGAACCCCTTACCTTCTAACAACCCTTGTGTAGCTTGTGAGCGTCATAGAACAAAACATGTTGCACGTGCATGTTCGGTAGAGTGTGAGCTTTTCATAGATAGCTTTTAATAGTTTGTAATTCAAACCATTCTGACTATACAGATGTTTTTGTAAAAACAAGACCAGGGCTTCTTCAGGATCCGCCTTTGTCTCACAAACACCGCTCTGTCTCAGCCCTCGTTGATCACACAGACTAAGTCTTGGTACCACTGGATGCAGAAGACAAAGACAAATCCGATGGTACAACCCATGCGTCTATAGCTCAAACACACAATGTTTAAAAGGGGGTAGAATTCCTAAATCATGCCAGCCAAACAGTGGGTGTCATTGGGTTAATTAGGGGAAAAAATTACCGGCTTTGAAACATGGATGGCTGTATACCAACATTAGGTCATATATCACCTGTTGGCAACCAGCATCGTTGGCCATATTTCTATTTTGCCGAACCTCGCAATTCTCCATAATTAACACAATTTGATTAAAACAGCTGTTGCTGCTGAGAACGCAACACAAACCGGTGGTGCAAATGCTCTTTTCAAGATGCTCCTCCTTGATCACAACAAATGATACACCAAGACTATACTTTCAGGGATCATTTCTATAGTTCTTTACTTGAGAAATGTGTTTCGACAGTGTTAGGTCTCGCTATCCATGATGACGATTTAAGATATTCCTTTCAGAGCATGAATCTGGTGGCTAGGAATGACTTTGTTCATTTTCCTTCCACCTTTGATGACTGTTCTTTGTTCTTCAATGGAACATGGATGAAGGGATTATGTTCTGAGTGGATGTTGATCATGTAAAAAAAAAAAAAAAGCCTAAATCCTTATTGTAATTAACAGAAAGCCTATAAAGCTAAAACTATCAGTCCTGAGACACCATCAAAAATCCATTTTTCATTTATCTGACTTTCATATATCTGCATGTCCAGCGCTTATATTTAGCTTCTCAATTAACTGTTTTACCATTTTCCTTTCAGGACAACCAGGGTTACAAGTAGAAAACAACACTATTTGACATAAACAGTTGCATTCATGAGTTTCATTGACAAATGTCAATAAACATAATAAAGTCTGCCAAAGCAAAAACCTGATCAAAATGAATTTACATGAATGCTGTAAGCACAGAAATACTTTGCTCAGTGGGAAATGAGTATCCAACTAGTCAGTGACAACTCTGTGGAGTTTGGAGTTTGTGACAGAAACTATGTGAGCTTATTAAAGTATTACAGACACTATGTACAGGGTTTTCCTTTGGTCTTCTATGTAGAAGAACCCTTACCTTCTAACAACCCTTGTGTAGCTTGTGAGCGTCATAGAACAAAACATGTTGCACGTGCATGTTCGGTAGAGTGTGAGCTTTTCATAGATAGCTTTTAATAGTTTGTAATTCAAACCATTCTGACTATACAGATATTTTTGTAAAAACAAGACCAGGGCTTCTTCAGGATCCGCCTTTGTCTCACAAACACCGCTCTGTCTCAGCCCTCGTTGATCACACAGACTAAGTCTTGGTACCACTGGATGCAGAAGACAAAGACAAATCCGATGGTACAACCCATGCGTCTATAGCTCAAACACACAATGTTTAAAAGGGGGTAGAATTCCTAAATCATGCCAGCCAAACAGTGGGTGTCATTGGGTTAATTAGGGGAAAAAATTACCGGCTTTGAAACATGGATGGCTGTATACCAACATTAGGTCATATATTACCTGTTGGCAACCAGCATCGTTGGCCATATTTCTATTTTGCCGAACCTCGCAATTCTCCATAATTAACACAATTTGATTAAAACAGCTGTTGCTGCTGAGAACGCAACACAAACCGGTGGTGCAAATGCTCTTTTCAAGATGCTCCTCCTTGATCACAACAAATGATACACCAAGACTATACTTTCAGGGATCATTTCTATAGTTCTTTACTTGAGAAATGTGTTTCGACAGTGTTAGGTCTTGCTATCCATGATGACGATTTAAGATATTCCTTTCAGAGCATGAATCTGGTGGCTAGGAATGACTTTGTTCATTTTCCTTCCACCTTTGATGACTGTTCTTTGTTCTTCAATGGAACATGGATGAAGGGATTATGTTCTGAGTGGATGTTGATCATGTAAAAAAAAAAAAAAGCCTAAATCCTTATTGTAATTAACAGAAAGCCTATAAAGCTAAAACTATCAGTCCTGAGACACCATCAAAAATCCATTTTTCATTTATCTGACTTTCATATATCTGCATGTCCAGCGCTTATATTTAGCTTCTCAATGAACTGTTTTACCATTTTCCTTTCAGGACAACCAGGGTTACAAGTAGAAAACAACACTATTTGACATAAACAGTTGCATTCATGAGTTTCATTGACAAATGTCAATAAACATAATAAAGTCTGCCAAAGCAAAAACCTGATCAAAATGAATTTACATGAATGCTGTAAGCACAGAAATACTTTGCTCAGTGGGAAATGAGTATCCAACTAGTCAGTGACAACTCTGTGGAGTTTGGAGTTTGTGACAGAAACTATGTGAGCTTATTAAAGTATTACAGACACTATGTACAGGGTTTTCCTTTGGTCTTCTATGTAGAAGAACCCCTTACCTTCTAACAACCCTTGTGTAGCTTGTGAGCGTCATAGAACAAAACATGTTGCACGTGCATGTTCGGTAGAGTGTGAGCTTTTCATAGATAGCTTTTAATAGTTTGTAATTCAAACCATTCTGACTATACAGATGTTTTTGTAAAAACAAGACCAGGGCTTCTTCAGGATCCGCCTTTGTCTCACAAACACCGCTCTGTCTCAGCCCTCGTTGATCACACAGACTAAGTCTTGGTACCACTGGATGCAGAAGACAAAGACAAATCCGATGGTACAACCCATGCGTCTATAGCTCAAACACACAATGTTTAAAAGGGGGTAGAATTCCTAAATCATGCCAGCCAAACAGTGGGTGTCATTGGGTTAATTAGGGGAAAAAATTACCGGCTTTGAAACATGGATGGCTGTATACCAACATTAGGTCATATATCACCTGTTGGCAACCAGCATCGTTGGCCATATTTCTATTTTGCCGAACCTCGCAATTCTCCATAATTAACACAATTTGATTAAAACAGCTGTTGCTGCTGAGAACGCAACACAAACCGGTGGTGCAAATGCTCTTTTCAAGATGCTCCTCCTTGATCACAACAAATGATACACCAAGACTATACTTTCAGGGATCATTTCTATAGTTCTTTACTTGAGAAATGTGTTTCGACAGTGTTAGGTCTCGCTATCCATGATGACGATTTAAGATATTCCTTTCAGAGCATGAATCTGGTGGCTAGGAATGACTTTGTTCATTTTCCTTCCACCTTTGATGACTGTTCTTTGTTCTTCAATGGAACATGGATGAAGGGATTATGTTCTGAGTGGATGTTGATCATGTAAAAAAAAAAAAAAAGCCTAAATCCTTATTGTAATTAACAGAAAGCCTATAAAGCTAAAACTATCAGTCCTGAGACACCATCAAAAATCCATTTTTCATTTATCTGACTTTCATATATCTGCATGTCCAGCGCTTATATTTAGCTTCTCAATTAACTGTTTTACCATTTTCCTTTCAGGACAACCAGGGTTACAAGTAGAAAACAACACTATTTGACATAAACAGTTGCATTCATGAGTTTCATTGACAAATGTCAATAAACATAATAAAGTCTGCCAAAGCAAAAACCTGATCAAAATGAATTTACATGAATGCTGTAAGCACAGAAATACTTTGCTCAGTGGGAAATGAGTATCCAACTAGTCAGTGACAACTCTGTGGAGTTTGGAGTTTGTGACAGAAACTATGTGAGCTTATTAAAGTATT
This sequence comes from Coregonus lavaretus, assembly GCF_964263955.1. Lineage (NCBI taxonomy): Eukaryota > Metazoa > Chordata > Actinopteri > Salmoniformes > Salmonidae > Coregonus > Coregonus lavaretus. The sequence continues at coordinate 127,911 of NW_028156635.1, forward strand.
ACAGACACTATGTACAGGGTTTTCCTTTGGTCTTCTATGTAGAAGAACCCTTACCTTCTAACAACCCTTGTGTAGCTTGTGAGCGTCATAGAACAAAACATGTTGCACGTGCATGTTCGGTAGAGTGTGAGCTTTTCATAGATAGCTTTTAATAGTTTGTAATTCAAACCATTCTGACTATACAGATATTTTTGTAAAAACAAGACCAGGGCTTCTTCAGGATCCGCCTTTGTCTCACAAACACCGCTCTGTCTCAGCCCTCGTTGATCACACAGACTAAGTCTTGGTACCACTGGATGCAGAAGACAAAGACAAATCCGATGGTACAACCCATGCGTCTATAGCTCAAACACACAATGTTTAAAAGGGGGTAGAATTCCTAAATCATGCCAGCCAAACAGTGGGTGTCATTGGGTTAATTAGGGGAAAAAATTACCGGCTTTGAAACATGGATGGCTGTATACCAACATTAGGTCATATATTACCTGTTGGCAACCAGCATCGTTGGCCATATTTCTATTTTGCCGAACCTCGCAATTCTCCATAATTAACACAATTTGATTAAAACAGCTGTTGCTGCTGAGAACGCAACACAAACCGGTGGTGCAAATGCTCTTTTCAAGATGCTCCTCCTTGATCACAACAAATGATACACCAAGACTATACTTTCAGGGATCATTTCTATAGTTCTTTACTTGAGAAATGTGTTTCGACAGTGTTAGGTCTTGCTATCCATGATGACGATTTAAGATATTCCTTTCAGAGCATGAATCTGGTGGCTAGGAATGACTTTGTTCATTTTCCTTCCACCTTTGATGACTGTTCTTTGTTCTTCAATGGAACATGGATGAAGGGATTATGTTCTGAGTGGATGTTGATCATGTAAAAAAAAAAAAAAAGCCTAAATCCTTATTGTAATTAACAGAAAGCCTATAAAGCTAAAACTATCAGTCCTGAGACACCATCAAAAATCCATTTTTCATTTATCTGACTTTCATATATCTGCATGTCCAGCGCTTATATTTAGCTTCTCAATTAACTGTTTTACCATTTTCCTTTCAGGACAACCAGGGTTACAAGTAGAAAACAACACTATTTGACATAAACAGTTGCATTCATGAGTTTCATTGACAAATGTCAATAAACATAATAAAGTCTGCCAAAGCAAAAACCTGATCAAAATGAATTTACATGAATGCTGTAAGCACAGAAATACTTTGCTCAGTGGGAAATGAGTATCCAACTAGTCAGTGACAACTCTGTGGAGTTTGGAGTTTGTGACAGAAACTATGTGAGCTTATTAAAGTATTACAGACACTATGTACAGGGTTTTCCTTTGGTCTTCTATGTAGAAGAACCCTTACCTTCTAACAACCCTTGTGTAGCTTGTGAGCGTCATAGAACAAAACATGTTGCACGTGCATGTTCGGTAGAGTGTGAGCTTTTCATAGATAGCTTTTAATAGTTTGTAATTCAAACCATTCTGACTATACAGATATTTTTGTAAAAACAAGACCAGGGCTTCTTCAGGATCCGCCTTTGTCTCACAAACACCGCTCTGTCTCAGCCCTCGTTGATCACACAGACTAAGTCTTGGTACCACTGGATGCAGAAGACAAAGACAAATCCGATGGTACAACCCATGCGTCTATAGCTCAAACACACAATGTTTAAAAGGGGGTAGAATTCCTAAATCATGCCAGCCAAACAGTGGGTGTCATTGGGTTAATTAGGGGAAAAAATTACCGGCTTTGAAACATGGATGGCTGTATACCAACATTAGGTCATATATTACCTGTTGGCAACCAGCATCGTTGGCCATATTTCTATTTTGCCGAACCTCGCAATTCTCCATAATTAACACAATTTGATTAAAACAGCTGTTGCTGCTGAGAACGCAACACAAACCGGTGGTGCAAATGCTCTTTTCAAGATGCTCCTCCTTGATCACAACAAATGATACACCAAGACTATACTTTCAGGGATCATTTCTATAGTTCTTTACTTGAGAAATGTGTTTCGACAGTGTTAGGTCTTGCTATCCATGATGACGATTTAAGATATTCCTTTCAGAGCATGAATCTGGTGGCTAGGAATGACTTTGTTCATTTTCCTTCCACCTTTGATGACTGTTCTTTGTTCTTCAATGGAACATGGATGAAGGGATTATGTTCTGAGTGGATGTTGATCATGTAAAAAAAAAAAAAAGCCTAAATCCTTATTGTAATTAACAGAAAGCCTATAAAGCTAAAACTATCAGTCCTGAGACACCATCAAAAATCCATTTTTCATTTATCTGACTTTCATATATCTGCATGTCCAGCGCTTATATTTAGCTTCTCAATGAACTGTTTTACCATTTTCCTTTCAGGACAACCAGGGTTACAAGTAGAAAACAACACTATTTGACATAAACAGTTGCATTCATGAGTTTCATTGACAAATGTCAATAAACATAATAAAGTCTGCCAAAGCAAAAACCTGATCAAAATGAATTTACATGAATGCTGTAAGCACAGAAATACTTTGCTCAGTGGGAAATGAGTATCCAACTAGTCAGTGACAACTCTGTGGAGTTTGGAGTTTGTGACAGAAACTATGTGAGCTTATTAAAGTATTACAGACACTATGTACAGGGTTTTCCTTTGGTCTTCTATGTAGAAGAACCCCTTACCTTCTAACAACCCTTGTGTAGCTTGTGAGCGTCATAGAACAAAACATGTTGCACGTGCATGTTCGGTAGAGTGTGAGCTTTTCATAGATAGCTTTTAATAGTTTGTAATTCAAACCATTCTGACTATACAGATGTTTTTGTAAAAACAAGACCAGGGCTTCTTCAGGATCCGCCTTTGTCTCACAAACACCGCTCTGTCTCAGCCCTCGTTGATCACACAGACTAACTCTTGGTACCACTGGATGCAGAAGACAAAGACAAATCCGATGGTACAACCCATGCGTCTATAGCTCAAACACACAATGTTTAAAAGGGGGTAGAATTCCTAAATCATGCCAGCCAAACAGTGGGTGTCATTGGGTTAATTAGGGGAAAAAATTACCGGCTTTGAAACATGGATGGCTGTATACCAACATTAGGTCATATATCACCTGTTGGCAACCAGCATCGTTGGCCATATTTCTATTTTGCCGAACCTCGCAATTCTCCATAATTAACACAATTTGATTAAAACAGCTGTTGCTGCTGAGAACGCAACACAAACCGGTGGTGCAAATGCTCTTTTCAAGATGCTCCTCCTTGATCACAACAAATGATACACCAAGACTATACTTTCAGGGATCATTTCTATAGTTCTTTACTTGAGAAATGTGTTTCGACAGTGTTAGGTCTCGCTATCCATGATGACGATTTAAGATATTCCTTTCAGAGCATGAATCTGGTGGCTAGGAATGACTTTGTTCATTTTCCTTCCACCTTTGATGACTGTTCTTTGTTCTTCAATGGAACATGGATGAAGGGATTATGTTCTGAGTGGATGTTGATCATGTAAAAAAAAAAAAAAAGCCTAAATCCTTATTGTAATTAACAGAAAGCCTATAAAGCTAAAACTATCAGTCCTGAGACACCATCAAAAATCCATTTTTCATTTATCTGACTTTCATATATCTGCATGTCCAGCGCTTATATTTAGCTTCTCAATTAACTGTTTTACCATTTTCCTTTCAGGACAACCAGGGTTACAAGTAGAAAACAACACTATTTGACATAAACAGTTGCATTCATGAGTTTCATTGACAAATGTCAATAAACATAATAAAGTCTGCCAAAGCAAAAACCTGATCAAAATGAATTTACATGAATGCTGTAAGCACAGAAATACTTTGCTCAGTGGGAAATGAGTATCCAACTAGTCAGTGACAACTCTGTGGAGTTTGGAGTTTGTGACAGAAACTATGTGAGCTTATTAAAGTATTACAGACACTATGTACAGGGTTTTCCTTTGGTCTTCTATGTAGAAGAACCCTTACCTTCTAACAACCCTTGTGTAGCTTGTGAGCGTCATAGAACAAAACATGTTGCACGTGCATGTTCGGTAGAGTGTGAGCTTTTCATAGATAGCTTTTAATAGTTTGTAATTCAAACCATTCTGACTATACAGATATTTTTGTAAAAACAAGACCAGGGCTTCTTCAGGATCCGCCTTTGTCTCACAAACACCGCTCTGTCTCAGCCCTCGTTGATCACACAGACTAAGTCTTGGTACCACTGGATGCAGAAGACAAAGACAAATCCGATGGTACAACCCATGCGTCTATAGCTCAAACACACAATGTTTAAAAGGGGGTAGAATTCCTAAATCATGCCAGCCAAACAGTGGGTGTCATTGGGTTAATTAGGGGAAAAAATTACCGGCTTTGAAACATGGATGGCTGTATACCAACATTAGGTCATATATCACCTGTTGGCAACCAGCATCGTTGGCCATATTTCTATTTTGCCGAACCTCGCAATTCTCCATAATTAACACAATTTGATTAAAACAGCTGTTGCTGCTGAGAACGCAACACAAACCGGTGGTGCAAATGCTCTTTTCAAGATGCTCCTCCTTGATCACAACAAATGATACACCAAGACTATACTTTCAGGGATCATTTCTATAGTTCTTTACTTGAGAAATGTGTTTCGACAGTGTTAGGTCTCGCTATCCATGATGACGATTTAAGATATTCCTTTCAGAGCATGAATCTGGTGGCTAGGAATGACTTTGTTCATTTTCCTTCCACCTTTGATGACTGTTCTTTGTTCTTCAATGGAACATGGATGAAGGGATTATGTTCTGAGTGGATGTTGATCATGTAAAAAAAAAAAAAAGCCTAAATCCTTATTGTAATTAACAGAAAGCCTATAAAGCTAAAACTATCAGTCCTGAGACACCATCAAAAATCCATTTTTCATTTATCTGACTTTCATATATCTGCATGTCCAGCGCTTATATTTAGCTTCTCAATGAACTGTTTTACCATTTTCCTTTCAGGACAACCAGGGTTACAAGTAGAAAACAACACTATTTGACATAAACAGTTGCATTCATGAGTTTCATTGACAAATGTCAATAAACATAATAAAGTCTGCCAAAGCAAAAACCTGATCAAAATGAATTTACATGAATGCTGTAAGCACAGAAATACTTTGCTCAGTGGGAAATGAGTATCCAACTAGTCAGTGACAACTCTGTGGAGTTTGGAGTTTGTGACAGAAACTATGTGAGCTTATTAAAGTATTACAGACACTATGTACAGGGTTTTCCTTTGGTCTTCTATGTAGAAGAACCCCTTACCTTCTAACAACCCTTGTGTAGCTTGTGAGCGTCATAGAACAAAACATGTTGCACGTGCATGTTCGGTAGAGTGTGAGCTTTTCATAGATAGCTTTTAATAGTTTGTAATTCAAACCATTCTGACTATACAGATGTTTTTGTAAAAACAAGACCAGGGCTTCTTCAGGATCCGCCTTTGTCTCACAAACACCGCTCTGTCTCAGCCCTCGTTGATCACACAGACTAACTCTTGGTACCACTGGATGCAGAAGACAAAGACAAATCCGATGGTACAACCCATGCGTCTATAGCTCAAACACACAATGTTTAAAAGGGGGTAGAATTCCTAAATCATGCCAGCCAAACAGTGGGTGTCATTGGGTTAATTAGGGGAAAAAATTACCGGCTTTGAAACATGGATGGCTGTATACCAACATTAGGTCATATATCACCTGTTGGCAACCAGCATCGTTGGCCATATTTCTATTTTGCCGAACCTCGCAATTCTCCATAATTAACACAATTTGATTAAAACAGCTGTTGCTGCTGAGAACGCAACACAAACCGGTGGTGCAAATGCTCTTTTCAAGATGCTCCTCCTTGATCACAACAAATGATACACCAAGACTATACTTTCAGGGATCATTTCTATAGTTCTTTACTTGAGAAATGTGTTTCGACAGTGTTAGGTCTCGCTATCCATGATGACGATTTAAGATATTCCTTTCAGAGCATGAATCTGGTGGCTAGGAATGACTTTGTTCATTTTCCTTCCACCTTTGATGACTGTTCTTTGTTCTTCAATGGAACATGGATGAAGGGATTATGTTCTGAGTGGATGTTGATCATGTAAAAAAAAAAAAAAAGCCTAAATCCTTATTGTAATTAACAGAAAGCCTATAAAGCTAAAACTATCAGTCCTGAGACACCATCAAAAATCCATTTTTCATTTATCTGACTTTCATATATCTGCATGTCCAGCGCTTATATTTAGCTTCTCAATTAACTGTTTTACCATTTTCCTTTCAGGACAACCAGGGTTACAAGTAGAAAACAACACTATTTGACATAAACAGTTGCATTCATGAGTTTCATTGACAAATGTCAATAAACATAATAAAGTCTGCCAAAGCAAAAACCTGATCAAAATGAATTTACATGAATGCTGTAAGCACAGAAATACTTTGCTCAGTGGGAAATGAGTATCCAACTAGTCAGTGACAACTCTGTGGAGTTTGGAGTTTGTGACAGAAACTATGTGAGCTTATTAAAGTATTACAGACACTATGTACAGGGTTTTCCTTTGGTCTTCTATGTAGAAGAACCCCTTACCTTCTAACAACCCTTGTGTAGCTTGTGAGCGTCATAGAACAAAACATGTTGCACGTGCATGTTCGGTAGAGTGTGAGCTTTTCATAGATAGCTTTTAATAGTTTGTAATTCAAACCATTCTGACTATACAGATATTTTTGTAAAAACAAGACCAGGGCTTCTTCAGGATCCGCCTTTGTCTCACAAACACCGCTCTGTCTCAGCCCTCGTTGATCACACAGACTAAGTCTTGGTACCACTGGATGCAGAAGACAAAGACAAATCCGATGGTACAACCCATGCGTCTATAGCTCAAACACACAATGTTTAAAAGGGGGTAGAATTCCTAAATCATGCCAGCCAAACAGTGGGTGTCATTGGGTTAATTAGGGGAAAAAATTACCGGCTTTGAAACATGGATGGCTGTATACCAACATTAGGTCATATATCACCTGTTGGCAACCAGCATCGTTGGCCATATTTCTATTTTGCCGAACCTCGCAATTCTCCATAATTAACACAATTTGATTAAAACAGCTGTTGCTGCTGAGAACGCAACACAAACCGGTGGTGCAAATGCTATTTTCAAGATGCTCCTCCTTGATCACAACAAATGATACACCAAGACTATACTTTCAGGGATCATTTCTATAGTTCTTTACTTGAGAAATGTGTTTCGACAGTGTTAGGTCTCGCTATCCATGATGACGATTTAAGATATTCCTTTCAGAGCATGAATCTGGTGGCTAGGAATGACTTTGTTCATTTTCCTTCCACCTTTGATGACTGTTCTTTGTTCTTCAATGGAACATGGATGAAGGGATTATGTTCTGAGTGGATGTTGATCATGTAAAAAAAAAAAAAAGCCTAAATCCTTATTGTAATTAACAGAAAGCCTATAAAGCTAAAACTATCAGTCCTGAGACACCATCAAAAATCCATTTTTCATTTATCTGACTTTCATATATCTGCATGTCCAGCGCTTATATTTAGCTTCTCAATGAACTGTTTTACCATTTTCCTTTCAGGACAACCAGGGTTACAAGTAGAAAACAACACTATTTGACATAAACAGTTGCATTCATGAGTTTCATTGACAAATGTCAATAAACATAATAAAGTCTGCCAAAGCAAAAACCTGATCAAAATGAATTTACATGAATGCTGTAAGCACAGAAATACTTTGCTCAGTGGGAAATGAGTATCCAACTAGTCAGTGACAACTCTGTGGAGTTTGGAGTTTGTGACAGAAACTATGTGAGCTTATTAAAGTATTACAGACACTATGTACAGGGTTTTCCTTTGGTCTTCTATGTAGAAGAACCCCTTACCTTCTAACAACCCTTGTGTAGCTTGTGAGCGTCATAGAACAAAACATGTTGCACGTGCATGTTCGGTAGAGTGTGAGCTTTTCATAGATAGCTTTTAATAGTTTGTAATTCAAACCATTCTGACTATACAGATGTTTTTGTAAAAACAAGACCAGGGCTTCTTCAGGATCCGCCTTTGTCTCACAAACACCGCTCTGTCTCAGCCCTCGTTGATCACACAGACTAACTCTTGGTACCACTGGATGCAGAAGACAAAGACAAATCCGATGGTACAACCCATGCGTCTATAGCTCAAACACACAATGTTTAAAAGGGGGTAGAATTCCTAAATCATGCCAGCCAAACAGTGGGTGTCATTGGGTTAATTAGGGGAAAAAATTACCGGCTTTGAAACATGGATGGCTGTATACCAACATTAGGTCATATATCACCTGTTGGCAACCAGCATCGTTGGCCATATTTCTATTTTGCCGAACCTCGCAATTCTCCATAATTAACACAATTTGATTAAAACAGCTGTTGCTGCTGAGAACGCAACACAAACCGGTGGTGCAAATGCTCTTTTCAAGATGCTCCTCCTTGATCACAACAAATGATACACCAAGACTATACTTTCAGGGATCATTTCTATAGTTCTTTACTTGAGAAATGTGTTTCGACAGTGTTAGGTCTCGCTATCCATGATGACGATTTAAGATATTCCTTTCAGAGCATGAATCTGGTGGCTAGGAATGACTTTGTTCATTTTCCTTCCACCTTTGATGACTGTTCTTTGTTCTTCAATGGAACATGGATGAAGGGATTATGTTCTGAGTGGATGTTGATCATGTAAAAAAAAAAAAAAAAGCCTAAATCCTTATTGTAATTAACAGAAAGCCTATAAAGCTAAAACTATCAGTCCTGAGACACCATCAAAAATCCATTTTTCATTTATCTGACTTTCATATATCTGCATGTCCAGCGCTTATATTTAGCTTCTCAATTAACTGTTTTACCATTTTCCTTTCAGGACAACCAGGGTTACAAGTAGAAAACAACACTATTTGACATAAACAGTTGCATTCATGAGTTTCATTGACAAATGTCAATAAACATAATAAAGTCTGCCAAAGCAAAAACCTGATCAAAATGAATTTACATGAATGCTGTAAGCACAGAAATACTTTGCTCAGTGGGAAATGAGTATCCAACTAGTCAGTGACAACTCTGTGGAGTTTGGAGTTTGTGACAGAAACTATGTGAGCTTATTAAAGTATTACAGACACTATGTACAGGGTTTTCCTTTGGTCTTCTATGTAGAAGAACCCCTTACCTTCTAACAACCCTTGTGTAGCTTGTGAGCGTCATAGAACAAAACATGTTGCACGTGCATGTTCGGTAGAGTGTGAGCTTTTCATAGATAGCTTTTAATAGTTTGTAATTCAAACCATTCTGACTATACAGATATTTTTGTAAAAACAAGACCAGGGCTTCTTCAGGATCCGCCTTTGTCTCACAAACACCGCTCTGTCTCAGCCCTCGTTGATCACACAGACTAAGTCTTGGTACCACTGGATGCAGAAGACAAAGACAAATCCGATGGTACAACCCATGCGTCTATAGCTCAAACACACAATGTTTAAAAGGGGGTAGAATTCCTAAATCATGCCAGCCAAACAGTGGGTGTCATTGGGTTAATTAGGGGAAAAAATTACCGGCTTTGAAACATGGATGGCTGTATACCAACATTAGGTCATATATCACCTGTTGGCAACCAGCATCGTTGGCCATATTTCTATTTTGCCGAACCTCGCAATTCTCCATAATTAACACAATTTGATTAAAACAGCTGTTGCTGCTGAGAACGCAACACAAACCGGTGGTGCAAATGCTCTTTTCAAGATGCTCCTCCTTGATCACAACAAATGATACACCAAGACTATACTTTCAGGGATCATTTCTATAGTTCTTTACTTGAGAAATGTGTTTCGACAGTGTTAGGTCTCGCTATCCATGATGACGATTTAAGATATTCCTTTCAGAGCATGAATCTGGTGGCTAGGAATGACTTTGTTCATTTTCTTTCCACCTTTGATGACTGTTCTTTGTTCTTCAATGGAACATGGATGAAGGGATTATGTTCTGAGTGGATGTTGATCATGTAAAAAAAAAAAAAAGCCTAAATCCTTATTGTAATTAACAGAAAGCCTATAAAGCTAAAACTATCAGTCCTGAGACACCATCAAAAATCCATTTTTCATTTATCTGACTTTCATATATCTGCATGTCCAGCGCTTATATTTAGCTTCTCAATGAACTGTTTTACCATTTTCCTTTCAGGACAACCAGGGTTACAAGTAGAAAACAACACTATTTGACATAAACAGTTGCATTCATGAGTTTCATTGACAAATGTCAATAAACATAATAAAGTCTGCCAAAGCAAAAACCTGATCAAAATGAATTTACATGAATGCTGTAAGCACAGAAATACTTTGCTCAGTGGGAAATGAGTATCCAACTAGTCAGTGACAACTCTGTGGAGTTTGGAGTTTGTGACAGAAACTATGTGAGCTTATTAAAGTATTACAGACACTATGTACAGGGTTTTCCTTTGGTCTTCTATGTAGAAGAACCCCTTACTTCTAACAACCCTTGTGTAGCTTGTGAGCGTCATAGAACAAAACATGTTGCACGTGCATGTTCGGTAGAGTGTGAGCTTTTCATAGATAGCTTTTAATAGTTTGTAATTCAAACCATTCTGACTATACAGATGTTTTTGTAAAAACAAGACCAGGGCCTCTTCAGGATCCGCCTTTGTCTCACAAACACCGCTCTGTCTCAGCCCTCGTTGATCACACAGACTAACTCTTGGTACCACTGGATGCAGAAGACAAAGACAAATCCGATGGTACAACCCATGCGTCTATAGCTCAAACACACAATGTTTAAAAGGGGGTAGAATTCCTAAATCATGCCAGCCAAACAGTGGGTGTCATTGGGTTAATTAGGGGAAAAAATTACCGGCTTTGAAACATGGATGGCTGTATACCAACATTAGGTCATATATCACCTGTTGGCAACCAGCATCGTTGGCCATATTTCTATTTTGCCGAACCTCGCAATTCTCCATAATTAACACAATTTGATTAAAACAGCTGTTGCTGCTGAGAACGCAACACAAACCGGTGGTGCAAATGCTCTTTTCAAGATGCTCCTCCTTGATCACAACAAATGATACACCAAGACTATACTTTCAGGGATCATTTCTATAGTTCTTTACTTGAGAAATGTGTTTCGACAGTGTTAGGTCTCGCTATCCATGATGACGATTTAAGATATTCCTTTCAGAGCATGAATCTGGTGGCTAGGAATGACTTTGTTCATTTTCCTTCCACCTTTGATGACTGTTCTTTGTTCTTCAATGGAACATGGATGAAGGGATTATGTTCTGAGTGGATGTTGATCATGTAAAAAAAAAAAAAAGCCTAAATCCTTATTGTAATTAACAGAAAGCCTATAAAGCTAAAACTATCAGTCCTGAGACACCATCAAAAATCCATTTTTCATTTATCTGACTTTCATATATCTGCATGTCCAGCGCTTATATTTAGCTTCTCAATGAACTGTTTTACCATTTTCCTTTCAGGACAACCAGGGTTACAAGTAGAAAACAACACTATTTGACATAAACAGTTGCATTCATGAGTTTCATTGACAAATGTCAATAAACATAATAAAGTCTGCCAAAGCAAAAACCTGATCAAAATGAATTTACATGAATGCTGTAAGCACAGAAATACTTTGCTCAGTGGGAAATGAGTATCCAACTAGTCAGTGACAACTCTGTGGAGTTTGGAGTTTGTGACAGAAACTATGTGAGCTTATTAAAGTATTACAGACACTATGTACAGGGTTTTCCTTTGGTCTTCTATGTAGAAGAACCCCTTACCTTCTAACAACCCTTGTGTAGCTTGTGAGCGTCATAGAACAAAACATGTTGCACGTGCATGTTCGGTAGAGTGTGAGCTTTTCATAGATAGCTTTTAATAGTTTGTAATTCAAACCATTCTGACTATACAGATGTTTTTGTAAAAACAAGACCAGGGCTTCTTCAGGATCCGCCTTTGTCTCACAAACACCGCTCTGTCTCAGCCCTCGTTGATCACACAGACTAACTCTTGGTACCACTGGATGCAGAAGACAAAGACAAATCCGATGGTACAACCCATGCGTCTATAGCTCAAACACACAATGTTTAAAAGGGGGTAGAATTCCTAAATCATGCCAGCCAAACAGTGGGTGTCATTGGGTTAATTAGGGGAAAAAATTACCGGCTTTGAAACATGGATGGCTGTATACCAACATTAGGTCATATATCACCTGTTGGCAACCAGCATCGTTGGCCATATTTCTATTTTGCCGAACCTCGCAATTCTCCATAATTAACACAATTTGATTAAAACAGCTGTTGCTGCTGAGAACGCAACACAAACCGGTGGTGCAAATGCTCTTTTCAAGATGCTCCTCCTTGATCACAACAAATGATACACCAAGACTATACTTTCAGGGATCATTTCTATAGTTCTTTACTTGAGAAATGTGTTTCGACAGTGTTAGGTCTCGCTATCCATGATGACGATTTAAGATATTCCTTTCAGAGCATGAATCTGGTGGCTAGGAATGACTTTGTTCATTTTCCTTCCACCTTTGATGACTGTTCTTTGTTCTTCAATGGAACATGGATGAAGGGATTATGTTCTGAGTGGATGTTGATCATGTAAAAAAAAAAAAAAAGCCTAAATCCTTATTGTAATTAACAGAAAGCCTATAAAGCTAAAACTATCAGTCCTGAGACACCATCAAAAATCCATTTTTCATTTATCTGACTTTCATATATCTGCATGTCCAGCGCTTATATTTAGCTTCTCAATTAACTGTTTTACCATTTTCCTTTCAGGACAACCAGGGTTACAAGTAGAAAACAACACTATTTGACATAAACAGTTGCATTCATGAGTTTCATTGACAAATGTCAATAAACATAATAAAGTCTGCCAAAGCAAAAACCTGATCAAAATGAATTTACATGAATGCTGTAAGCACAGAAATACTTTGCTCAGTGGGAAATGAGTATCCAACTAGTCAGTGACAACTCTGTGGAGTTTGGAGTTTGTGACAGAAACTATGTGAGCTTATTAAAGTATTACAGACACTATGTACAGGGTTTTCCTTTGGTCTTCTATGTAGAAGAACCCTTACCTTCTAACAACCCTTGTGTAGCTTGTGAGCGTCATAGAACAAAACATGTTGCACGTGCATGTTCGGTAGAGTGTGAGCTTTTCATAGATAGCTTTTAATAGTTTGTAATTCAAACCATTCTGACTATACAGATATTTTTGTAAAAACAAGACCAGGGCTTCTTCAGGATCCGCCTTTGTCTCACAAACACCGCTCTGTCTCAGCCCTCGTTGATCACACAGACTAAGTCTTGGTACCACTGGATGCAGAAGACAAAGACAAATCCGATGGTACAACCCATGCGTCTATAGCTCAAACACACAATGTTTAAAAGGGGGTAGAATTCCTAAATCATGCCAGCCAAACAGTGGGTGTCATTGGGTTAATTAGGGGAAAAAATTACCGGCTTTGAAACATGGATGGCTGTATACCAACATTAGGTCATATATCACCTGTTGGCAACCAGCATCGTTGGCCATATTTCTATTTTGCCGAACCTCGCAATTCTCCATAATTAACACAATTTGATTAAAACAGCTGTTGCTGCTGAGAACGCAACACAAACCGGTGGTGCAAATGCTCTTTTCAAGATGCTCCTCCTTGATCACAACAAATGATACACCAAGACTATACTTTCAGGGATCATTTCTATAGTTCTTTACTTGAGAAATGTGTTTCGACAGTGTTAGGTCTCGCTATCCATGATGACGATTTAAGATATTCCTTTCAGAGCATGAATCTGGTGGCTAGGAATGACTTTGTTCATTTTCCTTCCACCTTTGATGACTGTTCTTTGTTCTTCAATGGAACATGGATGAAGGGATTATGTTCTGAGTGGATGTTGATCATGTAAAAAAAAAAAAAAGCCTAAATCCTTATTGTAATTAACAGAAAGCCTATAAAGCTAAAACTATCAGTCCTGAGACACCATCAAAAATCCATTTTTCATTTATCTGACTTTCATATATCTGCATGTCCAGCGCTTATATTTAGCTTCTCAATGAACTGTTTTACCATTTTCCTTTCAGGACAACCAGGGTTACAAGTAGAAAACAACACTATTTGACATAAACAGTTGCATTCATGAGTTTCATTGACAAATGTCAATAAACATAATAAAGTCTGCCAAAGCAAAAACCTGATCAAAATGAATTTACATGAATGCTGTAAGCACAGAAATACTTTGCTCAGTGGGAAATGAGTATCCAACTAGTCAGTGACAACTCTGTGGAGTTTGGAGTTTGTGACAGAAACTATGTGAGCTTATTAAAGTATTACAGACACTATGTACAGGGTTTTCCTTTGGTCTTCTATGTAGAAGAACCCCTTACCTTCTAACAACCCTTGTGTAGCTTGTGAGCGTCATAGAACAAAACATGTTGCACGTGCATGTTCGGTAGAGTGTGAGCTTTTCATAGATAGCTTTTAATAGTTTGTAATTCAAACCATTCTGACTATACAGATGTTTTTGTAAAAACAAGACCAGGGCCTCTTCAGGATCCGCCTTTGTCTCACAAACACCGCTCTGTCTCAGCCCTCGTTGATCACACAGACTAACTCTTGGTACCACTGGATGCAGAAGACAAAGACAAATCCGATGGTACAACCCATGCGTCTATAGCTCAAACACACAATGTTTAAAAGGGGGTAGAATTCCTAAATCATGCCAGCCAAACAGTGGGTGTCATTGGGTTAATTAGGGGAAAAAATTACCGGCTTTGAAACATGGATGGCTGTATACCAACATTAGGTCATATATCACCTGTTGGCAACCAGCATCGTTGGCCATATTTCTATTTTGCCGAACCTCGCAATTCTCCATAATTAACACAATTTGATTAAAACAGCTGTTGCTGCTGAGAACGCAACACAAACCGGTGGTGCAAATGCTCTTTTCAAGATGCTCCTCCTTGATCACAACAAATGATACACCAAGACTATACTTTCAGGGATCATTTCTATAGTTCTTTACTTGAGAAATGTGTTTCGACAGTGTTAGGTCTCGCTATCCATGATGACGATTTAAGATATTCCTTTCAGAGCATGAATCTGGTGGCTAGGAATGACTTTGTTCATTTTCCTTCCACCTTTGATGACTGTTCTTTGTTCTTCAATGGAACATGGATGAAGGGATTATGTTCTGAGTGGATGTTGATCATGTAAAAAAAAAAAAAAGCCTAAATCCTTATTGTAATTAACAGAAAGCCTATAAAGCTAAAACTATCAGTCCTGAGACACCATCAAAAATCCATTTTTCATTTATCTGACTTTCATATATCTGCATGTCCAGCGCTTATATTTAGCTTCTCAATGAACTGTTTTACCATTTTCCTTTCAGGACAACCAGGGTTACAAGTAGAAAACAACACTATTTGACATAAACAGTTGCATTCATGAGTTTCATTGACAAATGTCAATAAACATAATAAAGTCTGCCAAAGCAAAAACCTGATCAAAATGAATTTACATGAATGCTGTAAGCACAGAAATACTTTGCTCAGTGGGAAATGAGTATCCAACTAGTCAGTGACAACTCTGTGGAGTTTGGAGTTTGTGACAGAAACTATGTGAGCTTATTAAAGTATTACAGACACTATGTACAGGGTTTTCCTTTGGTCTTCTATGTAGAAGAACCCCTTACCTTCTAACAACCCTTGTGTAGCTTGTGAGCGTCATAGAACAAAACATGTTGCACGTGCATGTTCGGTAGAGTGTGAGCTTTTCATAGATAGCTTTTAATAGTTTGTAATTCAAACCATTCTGACTATACAGATGTTTTTGTAAAAACAAGACCAGGGCCTCTTCAGGATCCGCCTTTGTCTCACAAACACCGCTCTGTCTCAGCCCTCGTTGATCACACAGACTAACTCTTGGTACCACTGGATGCAGAAGACAAAGACAAATCCGATGGTACAACCCATGCGTCTATAGCTCAAACACACAATGTTTAAAAGGGGGTAGAATTCCTAAATCATGCCAGCCAAACAGTGGGTGTCATTGGGTTAATTAGGGGAAAAAATTACCGGCTTTGAAACATGGATGGCTGTATACCAACATTAGGTCATATATCACCTGTTGGCAACCAGCATCGTTGGCCATATTTCTATTTTGCCGAACCTCGCAATTCTCCATAATTAACACAATTTGATTAAAACAGCTGTTGCTGCTGAGAACGCAACACAAACCGGTGGTGCAAATGCTCTTTTCAAGATGCTCCTCCTTGATCACAACAAATGATACACCAAGACTATACTTTCAGGGATCATTTCTATAGTTCTTTACTTGAGAAATGTGTTTCGACAGTGTTAGGTCTCGCTATCCATGATGACGATTTAAGATATTCCTTTCAGAGCATGAATCTGGTGGCTAGGAATGACTTTGTTCATTTTCCTTCCACCTTTGATGACTGTTCTTTGTTCTTCAATGGAACATGGATGAAGGGATTATGTTCTGAGTGGATGTTGATCATGTAAAAAAAAAAAAAAGCCTAAATCCTTATTGTAATTAACAGAAAGCCTATAAAGCTAAAACTATCAGTCCTGAGACACCATCAAAAATCCATTTTTCATTTATCTGACTTTCATATATCTGCATGTCCAGCGCTTATATTTAGCTTCTCAATGAACTGTTTTACCATTTTCCTTTCAGGACAACCAGGGTTACAAGTAGAAAACAACACTATTTGACATAAACAGTTGCATTCATGAGTTTCATTGACAAATGTCAATAAACATAATAAAGTCTGCCAAAGCAAAAACCTGATCAAAATGAATTTACATGAATGCTGTAAGCACAGAAATACTTTGCTCAGTGGGAAATGAGTATCCAACTAGTCAGTGACAACTCTGTGGAGTTTGGAGTTTGTGACAGAAACTATGTGAGCTTATTAAAGTATTACAGACACTATGTACAGGGTTTTCCTTTGGTCTTCTATGTAGAAGAACCCCTTACTTCTAACAACCCTTGTGTAGCTTGTGAGCGTCATAGAACAAAACATGTTGCACGTGCATGTTCGGTAGAGTGTGAGCTTTTCATAGATAGCTTTTAATAGTTTGTAATTCAAACCATTCTGACTATACAGATGTTTTTGTAAAAACAAGACCAGGGCCTCTTCAGGATCCGCCTTTGTCTCACAAACACCGCTCTGTCTCAGCCCTCGTTGATCACACAGACTAAGTCTTGGTACCACTGGATGCAGAAGACAAAGACAAATCCGATGGTACAACCCATGCGTCTATAGCTCAAACACACAATGTTTAAAAGGGGGTAGAATTCCTAAATCATGCCAGCCAAACAGTGGGTGTCATTGGGTTAATTAGGGGAAAAAATTACCGGCTTTGAAACATGGATGGCTGTATACCAACATTAGGTCATATATCACCTGTTGGCAACCAGCATCGTTGGCCATATTTCTATTTTGCCGAACCTCGCAATTCTCCATAATTAACACAATTTGATTAAAACAGCTGTTGCTGCTGAGAACGCAACACAAACCGGTGGTGCAAATGCTCTTTTCAAGATGCTCCTCCTTGATCACAACAAATGATACACCAAGACTATACTTTCAGGGATCATTTCTATAGTTCTTTACTTGAGAAATGTGTTTCGACAGTGTTAGGTCTCGCTATCCATGATGACGATTTAAGATATTCCTTTCAGAGCATGAATCTGGTGGCTAGAAATGACTTTGTTCATTTTCCTTCCACCTTTGATGACTGTTCTTTGTTCTTCAATGGAACATGGATGAAGGGATTATGTTCTGAGTGGATGTTGATCATGTAAAAAAAAAAAAAAAGCCTAAATCCTTATTGTAATTAACAGAAAGCCTATAAAGCTAAAACTATCAGTCCTGAGACACCATCAAAAATCCATTTTTCATTTATCTGACTTTCATATATCTGCATGTCCAGCGCTTATATTTAGCTTCTCAATGAACTGTTTTACCATTTTCCTTTCAGGACAACCAGGGTTACAAGTAGAAAACAACACTATTTGACATAAACAGTTGCATTCATGAGTTTCATTGACAAATGTCAATAAACATAATAAAGTCTGCCAAAGCAAAAACCTGATCAAAATGAATTTACATGAATGCTGTAAGCACAGAAATACTTTGCTCAGTGGGAAATGAGTATCCAACTAGTCAGTGACAACTCTGTGGAGTTTGGAGTTTGTGACAGAAACTATGTGAGCTTATTAAAGTATTACAGACACTATGTACAGGGTTTTCCTTTGGTCTTCTATGTAGAAGAACCCCTTACCTTCTAACAACCCTTGTGTAGCTTGTGAGCGTCATAGAACAAAACATGTTGCACGTGCATGTTCGGTAGAGTGTGAGCTTTTCATAGATAGCTTTTAATAGTTTGTAATTCAAACCATTCTGACTATACAGATGTTTTTGTAAAAACAAGACCAGGGCCTCTTCAGGATCCGCCTTTGTCTCACAAACACCGCTCTGTCTCAGCCCTCGTTGATCACACAGACTAACTCTTGGTACCACTGGATGCAGAAGACAAAGACAAATCCGATGGTACAACCCATGCGTCTATAGCTCAAACACACAATGTTTAAAAGGGGGTAGAATTCCTAAATCATGCCAGCCAAACAGTGGGTGTCATTGGGTTAATTAGGGGAAAAAATTACCGGCTTTGAAACATGGATGGCTGTATACCAACATTAGGTCATATATCACCTGTTGGCAACCAGCATCGTTGGCCATATTTCTATTTTGCCGAACCTCGCAATTCTCCATAATTAACACAATTTGATTAAAACAGCTGTTGCTGCTGAGAACGCAACACAAACCGGTGGTGCAAATGCTCTTTTCAAGATGCTCCTCCTTGATCACAACAAATGATACACCAAGACTATACTTTCAGGGATCATTTCTATAGTTCTTTACTTGAGAAATGTGTTTCGACAGTGTTAGGTCTCGCTATCCATGATGACGATTTAAGATATTCCTTTCAGAGCATGAATCTGGTGGCTAGAAATGACTTTGTTCATTTTCCTTCCACCTTTGATGACTGTTCTTTGTTCTTCAATGGAACATGGATGAAGGGATTATGTTCTGAGTGGATGTTGATCATGTAAAAAAAAAAAAAAAGCCTAAATCCTTATTGTAATTAACAGAAAGCCTATAAAGCTAAAACTATCAGTCCTGAGACACCATCAAAAATCCATTTTTCATTTATCTGACTTTCATATATCTGCATGTCCAGCGCTTATATTTAGCTTCTCAATGAACTGTTTTACCATTTTCCTTTCAGGACAACCAGGGTTACAAGTAGAAAACAACACTATTTGACATAAACAGTTGCATTCATGAGTTTCATTGACAAATGTCAATAAACATAATAAAGTCTGCCAAAGCAAAAACCTGATCAAAATGAATTTACATGAATGCTGTAAGCACAGAAATACTTTGCTCAGTGGGAAATGAGTATCCAACTAGTCAGTGACAACTCTGTGGAGTTTGGAGTTTGTGACAGAAACTATGTGAGCTTATTAAAGTATTACAGACACTATGTACAGGGTTTTCCTTTGGTCTTCTATGTAGAAGAACCCCTTACCTTCTAACAACCCTTGTGTAGCTTGTGAGCGTCATAGAACAAAACATGTTGCACGTGCATGTTCGGTAGAGTGTGAGCTTTTCATAGATAGCTTTTAATAGTTTGTAATTCAAACCATTCTGACTATACAGATGTTTTTGTAAAAACAAGACCAGGGCCTCTTCAGGATCCGCCTTTGTCTCACAAACACCGCTCTGTCTCAGCCCTCGTTGATCACACAGACTAACTCTTGGTACCACTGGATGCAGAAGACAAAGACAAATCCGATGGTACAACCCATGCGTCTATAGCTCAAACACACAATGTTTAAAAGGGGGTAGAATTCCTAAATCATGCCAGCCAAACAGTGGGTGTCATTGGGTTAATTAGGGGAAAAAATTACCGGCTTTGAAACATGGATGGCTGTATACCAACATTAGGTCATATATCACCTGTTGGCAACCAGCATCGTTGGCCATATTTCTATTTTGCCGAACCTCGCAATTCTCCATAATTAACACAATTTGATTAAAACAGCTGTTGCTGCTGAGAACGCAACACAAACCGGTGGTGCAAATGCTCTTTTCAAGATGCTCCTCCTTGATCACAACAAATGATACACCAAGACTATACTTTCAGGGATCATTTCTATAGTTCTTTACTTGAGAAATGTGTTTCGACAGTGTTAGGTCTCGCTATCCATGATGACGATTTAAGATATTCCTTTCAGAGCATGAATCTGGTGGCTAGGAATGACTTTGTTCATTTTCCTTCCACCTTTGATGACTGTTCTTTGTTCTTCAATGGAACATGGATGAAGGGATTATGTTCTGAGTGGATGTTGATCATGTAAAAAAAAAAAAAAAGCCTAAATCCTTATTGTAATTAACAGAAAGCCTATAAAGCTAAAACTATCAGTCCTGAGACACCATCAAAAATCCATTTTTCATTTATCTGACTTTCATATATCTGCATGTCCAGCGCTTATATTTAGCTTCTCAATGAACTGTTTTACCATTTTCCTTTCAGGACAACCAGGGTTACAAGTAGAAAACAACACTATTTGACATAAACAGTTGCATTCATGAGTTTCATTGACAAATGTCAATAAACATAATAAAGTCTGCCAAAGCAAAAACCTGATCAAAATGAATTTACATGAATGCTGTAAGCACAGAAATACTTTGCTCAGTGGGAAATGAGTATCCAACTAGTCAGTGACAACTCTGTGGAGTTTGGAGTTTGTGACAGAAACTATGTGAGCTTATTAAAGTATTACAGACACTATGTACAGGGTTTTCCTTTGGTCTTCTATGTAGAAGAACCCCTTACCTTCTAACAACCCTTGTGTAGCTTGTGAGCGTCATAGAACAAAACATGTTGCACGTGCATGTTCGGTAGAGTGTGAGCTTTTCATAGATAGCTTTTAATAGTTTGTAATTCAAACCATTCTGACTATACAGATATTTTTGTAAAAACAAGACCAGGGCTTCTTCAGGATCCGCCTTTGTCTCACAAACACCGCTCTGTCTCAGCCCTCGTTGATCACACAGACTAAGTCTTGGTACCACTGGATGCAGAAGACAAAGACAAATCCGATGGTACAACCCATGCGTCTATAGCTCAAACACACAATGTTTAAAAGGGGGTAGAATTCCTAAATCATGCCAGCCAAACAGTGGGTGTCATTGGGTTAATTAGGGGAAAAAATTACCGGCTTTGAAACATGGATGGCTGTATACCAACATTAGGTCATATATAACCTGTTGGCAACCAGCATCGTTGGCCATATTTCTATTTTGCCGAACCTCGCAATTCTCCATAATTAACACAATTTGATTAAAACAGCTGTTGCTGCTGAGAACGCAACACAAACCGGTGGTGCAAATGCTCTTTTCAAGATGCTCCTCCTTGATCACAACAAATGATACACCAAGACTATACTTTCAGGGATCATTTCTATAGTTCTTTACTTGAGAAATGTGTTTCGACAGTGTTAGGTCTCGCTATCCATGATGACGATTTAAGATATTCCTTTCAGAGCATGAATCTGGTGGCTAGGAATGACTTTGTTCATTTTCCTTCCACCTTTGATGACTGTTCTTTGTTCTTCAATGGAACATGGATGAAGGGATTATGTTCTGAGTGGATGTTGATCATGTAAAAAAAAAAAAAAGCCTAAATCCTTATTGTAATTAACAGAAAGCCTATAAAGCTAAAACTATCAGTCCTGAGACACCATCAAAAATCCATTTTTCATTTATCTGACTTTCATATATCTGCATGTCCAGCGCTTATATTTAGCTTCTCAATGAACTGTTTTACCATTTTCCTTTCAGGACAACCAGGGTTACAAGTAGAAAACAACACTATTTGACATAAACAGTTGCATTCATGAGTTTCATTGACAAATGTCAATAAACATAATAAAGTCTGCCAAAGCAAAAACCTGATCAAAATGAATTTACATGAATGCTGTAAGCACAGAAATACTTTGCTCAGTGGGAAATGAGTATCCAACTAGTCAGTGACAACTCTGTGGAGTTTGGAGTTTGTGACAGAAACTATGTGAGCTTATTAAAGTATTACAGACACTATGTACAGGGTTTTCCTTTGGTCTTCTATGTAGAAGAACCCCTTACCTTCTAACAACCCTTGTGTAGCTTGTGAGCGTCATAGAACAAAACATGTTGCACGTGCATGTTCGGTAGAGTGTGAGCTTTTCATAGATAGCTTTTAATAGTTTGTAATTCAAACCATTCTGACTATACAGATATTTTTGTAAAAACAAGACCAGGGCTTCTTCAGGATCCGCCTTTGTCTCACAAACACCGCTCTGTCTCAGCCCTCGTTGATCACACAGACTAAGTCTTGGTACCACTGGATGCAGAAGACAAAGACAAATCCGATGGTACAACCCATGCGTCTATAGCTCAAACACACAATGTTTAAAAGGGGGTAGAATTCCTAAATCATGCCAGCCAAACAGTGGGTGTCATTGGGTTAATTAGGGGAAAAAATTACCGGCTTTGAAACATGGATGGCTGTATACCAACATTAGGTCATATATAACCTGTTGGCAACCAGCATCGTTGGCCATATTTCTATTTTGCCGAACCTCGCAATTCTCCATAATTAACACAATTTGATTAAAACAGCTGTTGCTGCTGAGAACGCAACACAAACCGGTGGTGCAAATGCTCTTTTCAAGATGCTCCTCCTTGATCACAACAAATGATACACCAAGACTATACTTTCAGGGATCATTTCTATAGTTCTTTACTTGAGAAATGTGTTTCGACAGTGTTAGGTCTCGCTATCCATGATGACGATTTAAGATATTCCTTTCAGAGCATGAATCTGGTGGCTAGGAATGACTTTGTTCATTTTCCTTCCACCTTTGATGACTGTTCTTTGTTCTTCAATGGAACATGGATGAAGGGATTATGTTCTGAGTGGATGTTGATCATGTAAAAAAAAAAAAAAGCCTAAATCCTTATTGTAATTAACAGAAAGCCTATAAAGCTAAAACTATCAGTCCTGAGACACCATCAAAAATCCATTTTTCATTTATCTGACTTTCATATATCTGCATGTCCAGCGCTTATATTTAGCTTCTCAATGAACTGTTTTACCATTTTCCTTTCAGGACAACCAGGGTTACAAGTAGAAAACAACACTATTTGACATAAACAGTTGCATTCATGAGTTTCATTGACAAATGTCAATAAACATAATAAAGTCTGCCAAAGCAAAAACCTGATCAAAATGAATTTACATGAATGCTGTAAGCACAGAAATACTTTGCTCAGTGGGAAATGAGTATCCAACTAGTCAGTGACAACTCTGTGGAGTTTGGAGTTTGTGACAGAAACTATGTGAGCTTATTAAAGTATTACAGACACTATGTACAGGGTTTTCCTTTGGTCTTCTATGTAGAAGAACCCCTTACCTTCTAACAACCCTTGTGTAGCTTGTGAGCGTCATAGAACAAAACATGTTGCACGTGCATGTTCGGTAGAGTGTGAGCTTTTCATAGATAGCTTTTAATAGTTTGTAATTCAAACCATTCTGACTATACAGATGTTTTTGTAAAAACAAGACCAGGGCTTCTTCAGGATCCGCCTTTGTCTCACAAACACCGCTCTG
The DNA here is from genome assembly GCF_964263955.1 of Coregonus lavaretus. Classification (NCBI taxonomy): domain Eukaryota; kingdom Metazoa; phylum Chordata; class Actinopteri; order Salmoniformes; family Salmonidae; genus Coregonus; species Coregonus lavaretus. The sequence continues at coordinate 151,746 of NW_028156635.1, forward strand.
TCTCAGCCCTCGTTGATCACACAGACTAACTCTTGGTACCACTGGATGCAGAAGACAAAGACAAATCCGATGGTACAACCCATGCGTCTATAGCTCAAACACACAATGTTTAAAAGGGGGTAGAATTCCTAAATCATGCCAGCCAAACAGTGGGTGTCATTGGGTTAATTAGGGGAAAAAATTACCGGCTTTGAAACATGGATGGCTGTATACCAACATTAGGTCATATATCACCTGTTGGCAACCAGCATCGTTGGCCATATTTCTATTTTGCCGAACCTCGCAATTCTCCATAATTAACACAATTTGATTAAAACAGCTGTTGCTGCTGAGAACGCAACACAAACCGGTGGTGCAAATGCTCTTTTCAAGATGCTCCTCCTTGATCACAACAAATGATACACCAAGACTATACTTTCAGGGATCATTTCTATAGTTCTTTACTTGAGAAATGTGTTTCGACAGTGTTAGGTCTCGCTATCCATGATGACGATTTAAGATATTCCTTTCAGAGCATGAATCTGGTGGCTAGGAATGACTTTGTTCATTTTCCTTCCACCTTTGATGACTGTTCTTTGTTCTTCAATGGAACATGGATGAAGGGATTATGTTCTGAGTGGATGTTGATCATGTAAAAAAAAAAAAAAGCCTAAATCCTTATTGTAATTAACAGAAAGCCTATAAAGCTAAAACTATCAGTCCTGAGACACCATCAAAAATCCATTTTTCATTTATCTGACTTTCATATATCTGCATGTCCAGCGCTTATATTTAGCTTCTCAATGAACTGTTTTACCATTTTCCTTTCAGGACAACCAGGGTTACAAGTAGAAAACAACACTATTTGACATAAACAGTTGCATTCATGAGTTTCATTGACAAATGTCAATAAACATAATAAAGTCTGCCAAAGCAAAAACCTGATCAAAATGAATTTACATGAATGCTGTAAGCACAGAAATACTTTGCTCAGTGGGAAATGAGTATCCAACTAGTCAGTGACAACTCTGTGGAGTTTGGAGTTTGTGACAGAAACTATGTGAGCTTATTAAAGTATTACAGACACTATGTACAGGGTTTTCCTTTGGTCTTCTATGTAGAAGAACCCCTTACCTTCTAACAACCCTTGTGTAGCTTGTGAGCGTCATAGAACAAAACATGTTGCACGTGCATGTTCGGTAGAGTGTGAGCTTTTCATAGATAGCTTTTAATAGTTTGTAATTCAAACCATTCTGACTATACAGATGTTTTTGTAAAAACAAGACCAGGGCCTCTTCAGGATCCGCCTTTGTCTCACAAACACCGCTCTGTCTCAGCCCTCGTTGATCACACAGACTAACTCTTGGTACCACTGGATGCAGAAGACAAAGACAAATCCGATGGTACAACCCATGCGTCTATAGCTCAAACACACAATGTTTAAAAGGGGGTAGAATTCCTAAATCATGCCAGCCAAACAGTGGGTGTCATTGGGTTAATTAGGGGAAAAAATTACCGGCTTTGAAACATGGATGGCTGTATACCAACATTAGGTCATATATCACCTGTTGGCAACCAGCATCGTTGGCCATATTTCTATTTTGCCGAACCTCGCAATTCTCCATAATTAACACAATTTGATTAAAACAGCTGTTGCTGCTGAGAACGCAACACAAACCGGTGGTGCAAATGCTCTTTTCAAGATGCTCCTCCTTGATCACAACAAATGATACACCAAGACTATACTTTCAGGGATCATTTCTATAGTTCTTTACTTGAGAAATGTGTTTCGACAGTGTTAGGTCTCGCTATCCATGATGACGATTTAAGATATTCCTTTCAGAGCATGAATCTGGTGGCTAGGAATGACTTTGTTCATTTTCCTTCCACCTTTGATGACTGTTCTTTGTTCTTCAATGGAACATGGATGAAGGGATTATGTTCTGAGTGGATGTTGATCATGTAAAAAAAAAAAAAAGCCTAAATCCTTATTGTAATTAACAGAAAGCCTATAAAGCTAAAACTATCAGTCCTGAGACACCATCAAAAATCCATTTTTCATTTATCTGACTTTCATATATCTGCATGTCCAGCGCTTATATTTAGCTTCTCAATGAACTGTTTTACCATTTTCCTTTCAGGACAACCAGGGTTACAAGTAGAAAACAACACTATTTGACATAAACAGTTGCATTCATGAGTTTCATTGACAAATGTCAATAAACATAATAAAGTCTGCCAAAGCAAAAACCTGATCAAAATGAATTTACATGAATGCTGTAAGCACAGAAATACTTTGCTCAGTGGGAAATGAGTATCCAACTAGTCAGTGACAACTCTGTGGAGTTTGGAGTTTGTGACAGAAACTATGTGAGCTTATTAAAGTATTACAGACACTATGTACAGGGTTTTCCTTTGGTCTTCTATGTAGAAGAACCCCTTACCTTCTAACAACCCTTGTGTAGCTTGTGAGCGTCATAGAACAAAACATGTTGCACGTGCATGTTCGGTAGAGTGTGAGCTTTTCATAGATAGCTTTTAATAGTTTGTAATTCAAACCATTCTGACTATACAGATGTTTTTGTAAAAACAAGACCAGGGCCTCTTCAGGATCCGCCTTTGTCTCACAAACACCGCTCTGTCTCAGCCCTCGTTGATCACACAGACTAACTCTTGGTACCACTGGATGCAGAAGACAAAGACAAATCCGATGGTACAACCCATGCGTCTATAGCTCAAACACACAATGTTTAAAAGGGGGTAGAATTCCTAAATCATGCCAGCCAAACAGTGGGTGTCATTGGGTTAATTAGGGGAAAAAATTACCGGCTTTGAAACATGGATGGCTGTATACCAACATTAGGTCATATATCACCTGTTGGCAACCAGCATCGTTGGCCATATTTCTATTTTGCCGAACCTCGCAATTCTCCATAATTAACACAATTTGATTAAAACAGCTGTTGCTGCTGAGAACGCAACACAAACCGGTGGTGCAAATGCTCTTTTCAAGATGCTCCTCCTTGATCACAACAAATGATACACCAAGACTATACTTTCAGGGATCATTTCTATAGTTCTTTACTTGAGAAATGTGTTTCGACAGTGTTAGGTCTCGCTATCCATGATGACGATTTAAGATATTCCTTTCAGAGCATGAATCTGGTGGCTAGGAATGACTTTGTTCATTTTCCTTCCACCTTTGATGACTGTTCTTTGTTCTTCAATGGAACATGGATGAAGGGATTATGTTCTGAGTGGATGTTGATCATGTAAAAAAAAAAAAAAAGCCTAAATCCTTATTGTAATTAACAGAAAGCCTATAAAGCTAAAACTATCAGTCCTGAGACACCATCAAAAATCCATTTTTCATTTATCTGACTTTCATATATCTGCATGTCCAGCGCTTATATTTAGCTTCTCAATGAACTGTTTTACCATTTTCCTTTCAGGACAACCAGGGTTACAAGTAGAAAACAACACTATTTGACATAAACAGTTGCATTCATGAGTTTCATTGACAAATGTCAATAAACATAATAAAGTCTGCCAAAGCAAAAACCTGATCAAAATGAATTTACATGAATGCTGTAAGCACAGAAATACTTTGCTCAGTGGGAAATGAGTATCCAACTAGTCAGTGACAACTCTGTGGAGTTTGGAGTTTGTGACAGAAACTATGTGAGCTTATTAAAGTATTACAGACACTATGTACAGGGTTTTCCTTTGGTCTTCTATGTAGAAGAACCCCTTACCTTCTAACAACCCTTGTGTAGCTTGTGAGCGTCATAGAACAAAACATGTTGCACGTGCATGTTCGGTAGAGTGTGAGCTTTTCATAGATAGCTTTTAATAGTTTGTAATTCAAACCATTCTGACTATACAGATGTTTTTGTAAAAACAAGACCAGGGCCTCTTCAGGATCCGCCTTTGTCTCACAAACACCGCTCTGTCTCAGCCCTCGTTGATCACACAGACTAAGTCTTGGTACCACTGGATGCAGAAGACAAAGACAAATCCGATGGTACAACCCATGCGTCTATAGCTCAAACACACAATGTTTAAAAGGGGGTAGAATTCCTAAATCATGCCAGCCAAACAGTGGGTGTCATTGGGTTAATTAGGGGAAAAAATTACCGGCTTTGAAACATGGATGGCTGTATACCAACATTAGGTCATATATCACCTGTTGGCAACCAGCATCGTTGGCCATATTTCTATTTTGCCGAACCTCGCAATTCTCCATAATTAACACAATTTGATTAAAACAGCTGTTGCTGCTGAGAACGCAACACAAACCGGTGGTGCAAATGCTCTTTTCAAGATGCTCCTCCTTGATCACAACAAATGATACACCAAGACTATACTTTCAGGGATCATTTCTATAGTTCTTTACTTGAGAAATGTGTTTCGACAGTGTTAGGTCTCGCTATCCATGATGACGATTTAAGATATTCCTTTCAGAGCATGAATCTGGTGGCTAGGAATGACTTTGTTCATTTTCCTTCCACCTTTGATGACTGTTCTTTGTTCTTCAATGGAACATGGATGAAGGGATTATGTTCTGAGTGGATGTTGATCATGTAAAAAAAAAAAAAAAGCCTAAATCCTTATTGTAATTAACAGAAAGCCTATAAAGCTAAAACTATCAGTCCTGAGACACCATCAAAAATCCATTTTTCATTTATCTGACTTTCATATATCTGCATGTCCAGCGCTTATATTTAGCTTCTCAATGAACTGTTTTACCATTTTCCTTTCAGGACAACCAGGGTTACAAGTAGAAAACAACACTATTTGACATAAACAGTTGCATTCATGAGTTTCATTGACAAATGTCAATAAACATAATAAAGTCTGCCAAAGCAAAAACCTGATCAAAATGAATTTACATGAATGCTGTAAGCACAGAAATACTTTGCTCAGTGGGAAATGAGTATCCAACTAGTCAGTGACAACTCTGTGGAGTTTGGAGTTTGTGACAGAAACTATGTGAGCTTATTAAAGTATTACAGACACTATGTACAGGGTTTTCCTTTGGTCTTCTATGTAGAAGAACCCCTTACCTTCTAACAACCCTTGTGTAGCTTGTGAGCGTCATAGAACAAAACATGTTGCACGTGCATGTTCGGTAGAGTGTGAGCTTTTCATAGATAGCTTTTAATAGTTTGTAATTCAAACCATTCTGACTATACAGATGTTTTTGTAAAAACAAGACCAGGGCCTCTTCAGGATCCGCCTTTGTCTCACAAACACCGCTCTGTCTCAGCCCTCGTTGATCACACAGACTAAGTCTTGGTACCACTGGATGCAGAAGACAAAGACAAATCCGATGGTACAACCCATGCGTCTATAGCTCAAACACACAATGTTTAAAAGGGGGTAGAATTCCTAAATCATGCCAGCCAAACAGTGGGTGTCATTGGGTTAATTAGGGGAAAAAATTACCGGCTTTGAAACATGGATGGCTGTATACCAACATTAGGTCATATATCACCTGTTGGCAACCAGCATCGTTGGCCATATTTCTATTTTGCCGAACCTCGCAATTCTCCATAATTAACACAATTTGATTAAAACAGCTGTTGCTGCTGAGAACGCAACACAAACCGGTGGTGCAAATGCTCTTTTCAAGATGCTCCTCCTTGATCACAACAAATGATACACCAAGACTATACTTTCAGGGATCATTTCTATAGTTCTTTACTTGAGAAATGTGTTTCGACAGTGTTAGGTCTCGCTTTCCATGATGATGATTTAAGATATTCCTTTCAGAGCATGAATCTGGTGGCTAGGAATGACTTTGTTCATTTTCCTTCCACCTTTGATGACTGTTCTTTGTTCTTCAATGGAACATGGATGAAGGGATTATGTTCTGAGTGGATGTTGATCATGTAAAAAAAAAAAAAAGCCTAAATCCTTATTGTAATTAACAGAAAGCCTATAAAGCTAAAACTATCAGTCCTGAGACACCATCAAAAATCCATTTTTCATTTATCTGACTTTCATATATCTGCATGTCCAGCGCTTATATTTAGCTTCTCAATGAACTGTTTTACCATTTTCCTTTCAGGACAACCAGGGTTACAAGTAGAAAACAACACTATTTGACATAAACAGTTGCATTCATGAGTTTCATTGACAAATGTCAATAAACATAATAAAGTCTGCCAAAGCAAAAACCTGATCAAAATGAATTTACATGAATGCTGTAAGCACAGAAATACTTTGCTCAGTGGGAAATGAGTATCCAACTAGTCAGTGACAACTCTGTGGAGTTTGGAGTTTGTGACAGAAACTATGTGAGCTTATTAAAGTATTACAGACACTATGTACAGGGTTTTCCTTTGGTCTTCTATGTAGAAGAACCCCTTACCTTCTAACAACCCTTGTGTAGCTTGTGAGTGTCATAGAACAAAACATGTTGCACGTGCATGTTCGGTAGAGTGTGAGCTTTTCATAGATAGCTTTTAATAGTTTGTAATTCAAACCATTCTGACTATACAGATGTTTTTGTAAAAACAAGACCAGGGCCTCTTCAGGATCCGCCTTTGTCTCACAAACACCGCTCTGTCTCAGCCCTCGTTGATCACACAGACTAACTCTTGGTACCACTGGATGCAGAAGACAAAGACAAATCCGATGGTACAACCCATGCGTCTATAGCTCAAACACACAATGTTTAAAAGGGGGTAGAATTCCTAAATCATGCCAGCCAAACAGTGGGTGTCATTGGGTTAATTAGGGGAAAAAATTACCGGCTTTGAAACATGGATGGCTGTATACCAACATTAGGTCATATATCACCTGTTGGCAACCAGCATCGTTGGCCATATTTCTATTTTGCCGAACCTCGCAATTCTCCATAATTAACACAATTTGATTAAAACAGCTGTTGCTGCTGAGAACGCAACACAAACCGGTGGTGCAAATGCTCTTTTCAAGATGCTCCTCCTTGATCACAACAAATGATACACCAAGACTATACTTTCAGGGATCATTTCTATAGTTCTTTACTTGAGAAATGTGTTTTGACAGTGTTAGGTCTCGCTATCCATGATGACGATTTAAGATATTCCTTTCAGAGCATGAATCTGGTGGCTAGGAATGACTTTGTTCATTTTCCTTCCACCTTTGATGACTGTTCTTTGTTCTTCAATGGAACATGGATGAAGGGATTATGTTCTGAGTGGATGTTGATCATGTAAAAAAAAAAAAAAGCCTAAATCCTTATTGTAATTAACAGAAAGCCTATAAAGCTAAAACTATCAGTCCTGAGACACCATCAAAAATCCATTTTTCATTTATCTGACTTTCATATATCTGCATGTCCAGCGCTTATATTTAGCTTCTCAATGAACTGTTTTACCATTTTCCTTTCAGGACAACCAGGGTTACAAGTAGAAAACAACACTATTTGACATAAACAGTTGCATTCATGAGTTTCATTGACAAATGTCAATAAACATAATAAAGTCTGCCAAAGCAAAAACCTGATCAAAATGAATTTACATGAATGCTGTAAGCACAGAAATACTTTGCTCAGTGGGAAATGAGTATCCAACTAGTCAGTGACAACTCTGTGGAGTTTGGAGTTTGTGACAGAAACTATGTGAGCTTATTAAAGTATTACAGACACTATGTACAGGGTTTTCCTTTGGTCTTCTATGTAGAAGAACCCCTTACCTTCTAACAACCCTTGTGTAGCTTGTGAGCGTCATAGAACAAAACATGTTGCACGTGCATGTTCGGTAGAGTGTGAGCTTTTCATAGATAGCTTTTAATAGTTTGTAATTCAAACCATTCTGACTATACAGATGTTTTTGTAAAAACAAGACCAGGGCCTCTTCAGGATCCGCCTTTGTCTCACAAACACCGCTCTGTCTCAGCCCTCGTTGATCACACAGACTAAGTCTTGGTACCACTGGATGCAGAAGACAAAGACAAATCCGATGGTACAACCCATGCGTCTATAGCTCAAACACACAATGTTTAAAAGGGGGTAGAATTCCTAAATCATGCCAGCCAAACAGTGGGTGTCATTGGGTTAATTAGGGGAAAAAATTACCGGCTTTGAAACATGGATGGCTGTATACCAACATTAGGTCATATATCACCTGTTGGCAACCAGCATCGTTGGCCATATTTCTATTTTGCCGAACCTCGCAATTCTCCATAATTAACACAATTTGATTAAAACAGCTGTTGCTGCTGAGAACGCAACACAAACCGGTGGTGCAAATGCTCTTTTCAAGATGCTCCTCCTTGATCACAACAAATGATACACCAAGACTATACTTTCAGGGATCATTTCTATAGTTCTTTACTTGAGAAATGTGTTTCGACAGTGTTAGGTCTCGCTATCCATGATGACGATTTAAGATATTCCTTTCAGAGCATGAATCTGGTGGCTAGGAATGACTTTGTTCATTTTCCTTCCACCTTTGATGACTGTTCTTTGTTCTTCAATGGAACATGGATGAAGGGATTATGTTCTGAGTGGATGTTGATCATGTAAAAAAAAAAAAAAGCCTAAATCCTTATTGTAATTAACAGAAAGCCTATAAAGCTAAAACTATCAGTCCTGAGACACCATCAAAAATCCATTTTTCATTTATCTGACTTTCATATATCTGCATGTCCAGCGCTTATATTTAGCTTCTCAATGAACTGTTTTACCATTTTCCTTTCAGGACAACCAGGGTTACAAGTAGAAAACAACACTATTTGACATAAACAGTTGCATTCATGAGTTTCATTGACAAATGTCAATAAACATAATAAAGTCTGCCAAAGCAAAAACCTGATCAAAATGAATTTACATGAATGCTGTAAGCACAGAAATACTTTGCTCAGTGGGAAATGAGTATCCAACTAGTCAGTGACAACTCTGTGGAGTTTGGAGTTTGTGACAGAAACTATGTGAGCTTATTAAAGTATTACAGACACTATGTACAGGGTTTTCCTTTGGTCTTCTATGTAGAAGAACCCCTTACCTTCTAACAACCCTTGTGTAGCTTGTGAGCGTCATAGAACAAAACATGTTGCACGTGCATGTTCGGTAGAGTGTGAGCTTTTCATAGATAGCTTTTAATAGTTTGTAATTCAAACCATTCTGACTATACAGATGTTTTTGTAAAAACAAGACCAGGGCCTCTTCAGGATCCGCCTTTGTCTCACAAACACCGCTCTGTCTCAGCCCTCGTTGATCACACAGACTAAGTCTTGGTACCACTGGATGCAGAAGACAAAGACAAATCCGATGGTACAACCCATGCGTCTATAGCTCAAACACACAATGTTTAAAAGGGGGTAGAATTCCTAAATCATGCCAGCCAAACAGTGGGTGTCATTGGGTTAATTAGGGGAAAAAATTACCGGCTTTGAAACATGGATGGCTGTATACCAACATTAGGTCATATATCACCTGTTGGCAACCAGCATCGTTGGCCATATTTCTATTTTGCCGAACCTCGCAATTCTCCATAATTAACACAATTTGATTAAAACAGCTGTTGCTGCTGAGAACGCAACACAAACCGGTGGTGCAAATGCTCTTTTCAAGATGCTCCTCCTTGATCACAACAAATGATACACCAAGACTATACTTTCAGGGATCATTTCTATAGTTCTTTACTTGAGAAATGTGTTTCGACAGTGTTAGGTCTCGCTATCCATGATGACGATTTAAGATATTCCTTTCAGAGCATGAATCTGGTGGCTAGGAATGACTTTGTTCATTTTCCTTCCACCTTTGATGACTGTTCTTTGTTCTTCAATGGAACATGGATGAAGGGATTATGTTCTGAGTGGATGTTGATCATGTAAAAAAAAAAAAAAGCCTAAATCCTTATTGTAATTAACAGAAAGCCTATAAAGCTAAAACTATCAGTCCTGAGACACCATCAAAAATCCATTTTTCATTTATCTGACTTTCATATATCTGCATGTCCAGCGCTTATATTTAGCTTCTCAATGAACTGTTTTACCATTTTCCTTTCAGGACAACCAGGGTTACAAGTAGAAAACAACACTATTTGACATAAACAGTTGCATTCATGAGTTTCATTGACAAATGTCAATAAACATAATAAAGTCTGCCAAAGCAAAAACCTGATCAAAATGAATTTACATGAATGCTGTAAGCACAGAAATACTTTGCTCAGTGGGAAATGAGTATCCAACTAGTCAGTGACAACTCTGTGGAGTTTGGAGTTTGTGACAGAAACTATGTGAGCTTATTAAAGTATTACAGACACTATGTACAGGGTTTTCCTTTGGTCTTCTATGTAGAAGAACCCCTTACCTTCTAACAACCCTTGTGTAGCTTGTGAGCGTCATAGAACAAAACATGTTGCACGTGCATGTTCGGTAGAGTGTGAGCTTTTCATAGATAGCTTTTAATAGTTTGTAATTCAAACCATTCTGACTATACAGATGTTTTTGTAAAAACAAGACCAGGGCCTCTTCAGGATCCGCCTTTGTCTCACAAACACCGCTCTGTCTCAGCCCTCGTTGATCACACAGACTAAGTCTTGGTACCACTGGATGCAGAAGACAAAGACAAATCCGATGGTACAACCCATGCGTCTATAGCTCAAACACACAATGTTTAAAAGGGGGTAGAATTCCTAAATCATGCCAGCCAAACAGTGGGTGTCATTGGGTTAATTAGGGGAAAAAATTACCGGCTTTGAAACATGGATGGCTGTATACCAACATTAGGTCATATATCACCTGTTGGCAACCAGCATCGTTGGCCATATTTCTATTTTGCCGAACCTCGCAATTCTCCATAATTAACACAATTTGATTAAAACAGCTGTTGCTGCTGAGAACGCAACACAAACCGGTGGTGCAAATGCTCTTTTCAAGATGCTCCTCCTTGATCACAACAAATGATACACCAAGACTATACTTTCAGGGATCATTTCTATAGTTCTTTACTTGAGAAATGTGTTTCGACAGTGTTAGGTCTCGCTATCCATGATGACGATTTAAGATATTCCTTTCAGAGCATGAATCTGGTGGCTAGGAATGACTTTGTTCATTTTCCTTCCACCTTTGATGACTGTTCTTTGTTCTTCAATGGAACATGGATGAAGGGATTATGTTCTGAGTGGATGTTGATCATGTAGAAAAAAAAAAAAAGCCTAAATCCTTATTGTAATTAACAGAAAGCCTATAAAGCTAAAACTGTCAGTCCTGAGACACCATCAAAAATCCATATTTCATTTATCTGACTTTCATATATCTGCATGTCCAGCGCTTATATTTAGCTTCTCAATGAACTGTTTTACCATTTTCCTTTCAGGACAACCAGGGTTACAAGTAGAAAACAACACTATTTGACATAAACAGTTGCATTCATGAGTTTCATTGACAAATGTCAATAAACATAAGAAAGTCTGCCAAAGCAAAAACCTGATCAAAATGAATTTACATGAATGCTGTAAGCACAGAAATACTTTGCTCAGTGGGAAATGAGTATCCAACTAGTCAGTGACAACTCTGTGGAGTTTGGAGTTTGTGACAGAAACTATGTGAGCTTATTAAAGTATTACAGACACTATGTACAGGGTTTTCCTTTGGTCTTCTATGTAGAAGAACCCCTTACCTTCTAACAACCCTTGTGTAGCTTGTGAGCGTCATAGAACAAAACATGTTGCACGTGCATGTTCGGTAGAGTGTGAGCTTTTCATAGATAGCTTTTAATAGTTTGTAATTCAAACCATTCTGACTATACAGATGTTTTTGTAAAAACAAGACCAGGGCTTCTTCAGGATCCGCCTTTGTCTCACAAACACCGCTCTGTCTCAGACCTCGTTGATCACACAGACTAACTCTTGGTACCACTGGATGCAGAAGACAAAGACAAATCCGATGGTACAACCCATGCGTCTATAGCTCAAACACACAATGTTTAAAAGGGGGTAGAATTCCTAAATCATGCCAGCCAAACAGTGGGTGTCATTGGGTTAATTAGGGGAAAAAATTACCGGCTTTGAAACATGGATGGCTGTATACCAACATTAGGTCATATATCACCTGTTGGCAACCAGCATCGTTGGCCATATTTCTATTTTGCCGAACCTCGCAATTCTCCATAATTAACACAATTTGATTAAAACAGCTGTTGCTGCTGAGAACGCAACACAAACCGGTGGTGCAAATGCTCTTTTCAAGATGCTCCTCCTTGATCACAACAAATGATACACCAAGACTATACTTTCAGGGATCATTTCTATAGTTCTTTACTTGAGAAATGTGTTTCGACAGTGTTAGGTCTCGCTATCCATGATGACGATTTAAGATATTCCTTTCAGAGCATGAATCTGGTGGCTAGGAATGACTTTGTTCATTTTCCTTCCACCTTTGATGACTGTTCTTTGTTCTTCAATGGAACATGGATGAAGGGATTATGTTCTGAGTGGATGTTGATCATGTAAAAAAAAAAAAAAAGCCTAAATCCTTATTGTAATTAACAGAAAGCCTATAAAGCTAAAACTATCAGTCCTGAGACACCATCAAAAATCCATTTTTCATTTATCTGACTTTCATATATCTGCATGTCCAGCGCTTATATTTAGCTTCTCAATGAACTGTTTTACCATTTTCCTTTCAGGACAACCAGGGTTACAAGTAGAAAACAACACTATTTGACATAAACAGTTGCATTCATGAGTTTCATTGACAAATGTCAATAAACATAATAAAGTCTGCCAAAGCAAAAACCTGATCAAAATGAATTTACATGAATGCTGTAAGCACAGAAATACTTTGCTCAGTGGGAAATGAGTATCCAACTAGTCAGTGACAACTCTGTGGAGTTTGGAGTTTGTGACAGAAACTATGTGAGCTTATTAAAGTATTACAGACACTATGTACAGGGTTTTCCTTTGGTCTTCTATGTAGAAGAACCCCTTACCTTCTAACAACCCTTGTGTAGCTTGTGAGCGTCATAGAACAAAACATGTTGCACGTGCATGTTCGGTAGAGTGTGAGCTTTTCATAGATAGCTTTTAATAGTTTGTAATTCAAACCATTCTGACTATACAGATGTTTTTGTAAAAACAAGACCAGGGCTTCTTCAGGATCCGCCTTTGTCTCACAAACACCGCTCTGTCTCAGCCCTCGTTGATCACACAGACTAACTCTTGGTACCACTGGATGCAGAAGACAAAGACAAATCCGATGGTACAACCCATGCGTCTATAGCTCAAACACACAATGTTTAAAAGGGGGTAGAATTCCTAAATCATGCCAGCCAAACAGTGGGTGTCATTGGGTTAATTAGGGGAAAAAATTACCGGCTTTGAAACATGGATGGCTGTATACCAACATTAGGTCATATATCACCTGTTGGCAACCAGCATCGTTGGCCATATTTCTATTTTGCCGAACCTCGCAATTCTCCATAATTAACACAATTTGATTAAAACAGCTGTTGCTGCTGAGAACGCAACACAAACCGGTGGTGCAAATGCTCTTTTCAAGATGCTCCTCCTTGATCACAACAAATGATACACCAAGACTATACTTTCAGGGATCATTTCTATAGTTCTTTACTTGAGAAATGTGTTTCGACAGTGTTAGGTCTCGCTATCCATGATGACGATTTAAGATATTCCTTTCAGAGCATGAATCTGGTGGCTAGGAATGACTTTGTTCATTTTCCTTCCACCTTTGATGACTGTTCTTTGTTCTTCAATGGAACATGGATGAAGGGATTATGTTCTGAGTGGATGTTGATCATGTAAAAAAAAAAAAAAAAGCCTAAATCCTTATTGTAATTAACAGAAAGCCTATAAAGCTAAAACTGTCAGTCCTGAGACACCATCAAAAATCCATATTTCATTTATCTGACTTTCATATATCTGCATGTCCAGCGCTTATATTTAGCTTCTCAATGAACTGTTTTACCATTTTCCTTTCAGGACAACCAGGGTTACAAGTAGAAAACAACACTATTTGACATAAACAGTTGCATTCATGAGTTTCATTGACAAATGTCAATAAACATAAGAAAGTCTGCCAAAGCAAAAACCTGATCAAAATGAATTTACATGAATGCTGTAAGCACAGAAATACTTTGCTCAGTGGGAAATGAGTATCCAACTAGTCAGTGACAACTCTGTGGAGTTTGGAGTTTGTGACAGAAACTATGTGAGCTTATTAAAGTATTACAGACACTATGTACAGGGTTTTCCTTTGGTCTTCTATGTAGAAGAACCCCTTACCTTCTAACAACCCTTGTGTAGCTTGTGAGCGTCATAAAACAAAACATGTTGCACGTGCATGTTCGGTAGAGTGTGAGCTTTTCATAGATAGCTTTTAATAGTTTGTAATTCAAACCATTCTGACTATACAGATGTTTTTGTAAAAACAAGACCAGGGCTTCTTCAGGATCCGCCTTTGTCTCACAAACACCGCTCTGTCTCAGACCTCGTTGATCACACAGACTAACTCTTGGTACCACTGGATGCAGAAGACAAAGACAAATCCGATGGTACAACCCATGCGTCTATAGCTCAAACACACAATGTTTAAAAGGGGGTAGAATTCCTAAATCATGCCAGCCAAACAGTGGGTGTCATTGGGTTAATTAGGGGAAAAAATTACCGGCTTTGAAACATGGATGGCTGTATACCAACATTAGGTCATATATCACCTGTTGGCAACCAGCATCGTTGGCCATATTTCTATTTTGCCGAACCTCGCAATTCTCCATAATTAACACAATTTGATTAAAACAGCTGTTGCTGCTGAGAACGCAACACAAACCGGTGGTGCAAATGCTCTTTTCAAGATGCTCCTCCTTGATCACAACAAATGATACACCAAGACTATACTTTCAGGGATCATTTCTATAGTTCTTTACTTGAGAAATGTGTTTCGACAGTGTTAGGTCTCGCTATCCATGATGACGATTTAAGATATTCCTTTCAGAGCATGAATCTGGTGGCTAGGAATGACTTTGTTCATTTTCCTTCCACCTTTGATGACTGTTCTTTGTTCTTCAATGGAACATGGATGAAGGGATTATGTTCTGAGTGGATGTTGATCATGTAAAAAAAAAAAAAAGCCTAAATCCTTATTGTAATTAACAGAAAGCCTATAAAGCTAAAACTATCAGTCCTGAGACACCATCAAAAATCCATTTTTCATTTATCTGACTTTCATATATCTGCATGTCCAGCGCTTATATTTAGCTTCTCAATGAACTGTTTTACCATTTTCCTTTCAGGACAACCAGGGTTACAAGTAGAAAACAACACTATTTGACATAAACAGTTGCATTCATGAGTTTCATTGACAAATGTCAATAAACATAATAAAGTCTGCCAAAGCAAAAACCTGATCAAAATGAATTTACATGAATGCTGTAAGCACAGAAATACTTTGCTCAGTGGGAAATGAGTATCCAACTAGTCAGTGACAACTCTGTGGAGTTTGGAGTTTGTGACAGAAACTATGTGAGCTTATTAAAGTATTACAGACACTATGTACAGGGTTTTCCTTTGGTCTTCTATGTAGAAGAACCCCTTACCTTCTAACAACCCTTGTGTAGCTTGTGAGCGTCATAGAACAAAACATGTTGCACGTGCATGTTCGGTAGAGTGTGAGCTTTTCATAGATAGCTTTTAATAGTTTGTAATTCAAACCATTCTGACTATACAGATGTTTTTGTAAAAACAAGACCAGGGCTTCTTCAGGATCCGCCTTTGTCTCACAAACACCGCTCTGTCTCAGCCCTCGTTGATCACACAGACTAACTCTTGGTACCACTGGATGCAGAAGACAAAGACAAATCCGATGGTACAACCCATGCGTCTATAGCTCAAACACACAATGTTTAAAAGGGGGTAGAATTCCTAAATCATGCCAGCCAAACAGTGGGTGTCATTGGGTTAATTAGGGGAAAAAATTACCGGCTTTGAAACATGGATGGCTGTATACCAACATTAGGTCATATATCACCTGTTGGCAACCAGCATCGTTGGCCATATTTCTATTTTGCCGAACCTCGCAATTCTCCATAATTAACACAATTTGATTAAAACAGCTGTTGCTGCTGAGAACGCAACACAAACCGGTGGTGCAAATGCTCTTTTCAAGATGCTCCTCCTTGATCACAACAAATGATACACCAAGACTATACTTTCAGGGATCATTTCTATAGTTCTTTACTTGAGAAATGTGTTTCGACAGTGTTAGGTCTCGCTATCCATGATGACGATTTAAGATATTCCTTTCAGAGCATGAATCTGGTGGCTAGGAATGACTTTGTTCATTTTCCTTCCACCTTTGATGACTGTTCTTTGTTCTTCAATGGAACATGGATGAAGGGATTATGTTCTGAGTGGATGTTGATCATGTAAAAAAAAAAAAAAAAGCCTAAATCCTTATTGTAATTAACAGAAAGCCTATAAAGCTAAAACTGTCAGTCCTGAGACACCATCAAAAATCCATATTTCATTTATCTGACTTTCATATATCTGCATGTCCAGCGCTTATATTTAGCTTCTCAATGAACTGTTTTACCATTTTCCTTTCAGGACAACCAGGGTTACAAGTAGAAAACAACACTATTTGACATAAACAGTTGCATTCATGAGTTTCATTGACAAATGTCAATAAACATAAGAAAGTCTGCCAAAGCAAAAACCTGATCAAAATGAATTTACATGAATGCTGTAAGCACAGAAATACTTTGCTCAGTGGGAAATGAGTATCCAACTAGTCAGTGACAACTCTGTGGAGTTTGGAGTTTGTGACAGAAACTATGTGAGCTTATTAAAGTATTACAGACACTATGTACAGGGTTTTCCTTTGGTCTTCTATGTAGAAGAACCCCTTACCTTCTAACAACCCTTGTGTAGCTTGTGAGCGTCATAAAACAAAACATGTTGCACGTGCATGTTCGGTAGAGTGTGAGCTTTTCATAGATAGCTTTTAATAGTTTGTAATTCAAACCATTCTGACTATACAGATGTTTTTGTAAAAACAAGACCAGGGCTTCTTCAGGATCCGCCTTTGTCTCACAAACACCGCTCTGTCTCAGACCTCGTTGATCACACAGACTAACTCTTGGTACCACTGGATGCAGAAGACAAAGACAAATCCGATGGTACAACCCATGCGTCTATAGCTCAAACACACAATGTTTAAAAGGGGGTAGAATTCCTAAATCATGCCAGCCAAACAGTGGGTGTCATTGGGTTAATTAGGGGAAAAAATTACCGGCTTTGAAACATGGATGGCTGTATACCAACATTAGGTCATATATCACCTGTTGGCAACCAGCATCGTTGGCCATATTTCTATTTTGCCGAACCTCGCAATTCTCCATAATTAACACAATTTGATTAAAACAGCTGTTGCTGCTGAGAACGCAACACAAACCGGTGGTGCAAATGCTCTTTTCAAGATGCTCCTCCTTGATCACAACAAATGATACACCAAGACTATACTTTCAGGGATCATTTCTATAGTTCTTTACTTGAGAAATGTGTTTCGACAGTGTTAGGTCTCGCTATCCATGATGACGATTTAAGATATTCCTTTCAGAGCATGAATCTGGTGGCTAGGAATGACTTTGTTCATTTTCCTTCCACCTTTGATGACTGTTCTTTGTTCTTCAATGGAACATGGATGAAGGGATTATGTTCTGAGTGGATGTTGATCATGTAAAAAAAAAAAAAAGCCTAAATCCTTATTGTAATTAACAGAAAGCCTATAAAGCTAAAACTATCAGTCCTGAGACACCATCAAAAATCCATTTTTCATTTATCTGACTTTCATATATCTGCATGTCCAGCGCTTATATTTAGCTTCTCAATGAACTGTTTTACCATTTTCCTTTCAGGACAACCAGGGTTACAAGTAGAAAACAACACTATTTGACATAAACAGTTGCATTCATGAGTTTCATTGACAAATGTCAATAAACATAATAAAGTCTGCCAAAGCAAAAACCTGATCAAAATGAATTTACATGAATGCTGTAAGCACAGAAATACTTTGCTCAGTGGGAAATGAGTATCCAACTAGTCAGTGACAACTCTGTGGAGTTTGGAGTTTGTGACAGAAACTATGTGAGCTTATTAAAGTATTACAGACACTATGTACAGGGTTTTCCTTTGGTCTTCTATGTAGAAGAACCCCTTACCTTCTAACAACCCTTGTGTAGCTTGTGAGCGTCATAGAACAAAACATGTTGCACGTGCATGTTCGGTAGAGTGTGAGCTTTTCATAGATAGCTTTTAATAGTTTGTAATTCAAACCATTCTGACTATACAGATGTTTTTGTAAAAACAAGACCAGGGCTTCTTCAGGATCCGCCTTTGTCTCACAAACACCGCTCTGTCTCAGCCCTCGTTGATCACACAGACTAACTCTTGGTACCACTGGATGCAGAAGACAAAGACAAATCCGATGGTACAACCCATGCGTCTATAGCTCAAACACACAATGTTTAAAAGGGGGTAGAATTCCTAAATCATGCCAGCCAAACAGTGGGTGTCATTGGGTTAATTAGGGGAAAAAATTACCGGCTTTGAAACATGGATGGCTGTATACCAACATTAGGTCATATATCACCTGTTGGCAACCAGCATCGTTGGCCATATTTCTATTTTGCCGAACCTCGCAATTCTCCATAATTAACACAATTTGATTAAAACAGCTGTTGCTGCTGAGAACGCAACACAAACCGGTGGTGCAAATGCTCTTTTCAAGATGCTCCTCCTTGATCACAACAAATGATACACCAAGACTATACTTTCAGGGATCATTTCTATAGTTCTTTACTTGAGAAATGTGTTTCGACAGTGTTAGGTCTCGCTATCCATGATGACGATTTAAGATATTCCTTTCAGAGCATGAATCTGGTGGCTAGGAATGACTTTGTTCATTTTCCTTCCACCTTTGATGACTGTTCTTCAATGGAACATGGATGAAGGGATTATGTTCTGAGTGGATGTTGATCATGTAAAAAAAAAAAAAAGCCTAAATCCTTATTGTAATTAACAGAAAGCCTATAAAGCTAAAACTGTCAGTCCTGAGACACCATCAAAAATCCATTTTTCATTTATCTGACTTTCATATATCTGCATGTCCAGCGCTTATATTTAGCTTCTCAATGAACTGTTTTACCATTTTCCTTTCAGGACAACCAGGGTTACAAGTAGAAAACAACACTATTTGACATAAACAGTTGCATTCATGAGTTTCATTGACAAATGTCAATAAACATAATAAAGTCTGCCAAAGCAAAAACCTGATCAAAATGAATTTACATGAATGCTGTAAGCACAGAAATACTTTGCTCAGTGGGAAATGAGTATCCAACTAGTCAGTGACAACTCTGTGGAGTTTGGAGTTTGTGACAGAAACTATGTGAGCTTATTAAAGTATTACAGACACTATGTACAGGGTTTTCCTTTGGTCTTCTATGTAGAAGAACCCCTTACCTTCTAACAACCCTTGTGTAGCTTGTGAGCGTCATAGAACAAAACATGTTGCACGTGCATGTTCGGTAGAGTGTGAGCTTTTCATAGATAGCTTTTAATAGTTTGTAATTCAAACCATTCTGACTATACAGATGTTTTTGTAAAAACAAGACCAGGGCTTCTTCAGGATCCGCCTTTGTCTCACAAACACCGCTCTGTCTCAGCCCTCGTTGATCACACAGACTAACTCTTGGTACCACTGGATGCAGAAGACAAAGACAAATCCGATGGTACAACCCATGCGTCTATAGCTCAAACACACAATGTTTAAAAGGGGGTAGAATTCCTAAATCATGCCAGCCAAACAGTGGGTGTCATTGGGTTAATTAGGGGAAAAAATTACCGGCTTTGAAACATGGATGGCTGTATACCAACATTAGGTCATATATCACCTGTTGGCAACCAGCATCGTTGGCCATATTTCTATTTTGCCGAACCTCGCAATTCTCCATAATTAACACAATTTGATTAAAACAGCTGTTGCTGCTGAGAACGCAACACAAACCGGTGGTGCAAATGCTCTTTTCAAGATGCTCCTCCTTGATCACAACAAATGATACACCAAGACTATACTTTCAGGGATCATTTCTATAGTTCTTTACTTGAGAAATGTGTTTCGACAGTGTTAGGTCTCGCTATCCATGATGACGATTTAAGATATTCCTTTCAGAGCATGAATCTGGTGGCTAGGAATGACTTTGTTCATTTTCCTTCCACCTTTGATGACTGTTCTTCAATGGAACATGGATGAAGGGATTATGTTCTGAGTGGATGTTGATCATGTAAAAAAAAAAAAAAGCCTAAATCCTTATTGTAATTAACAGAAAGCCTATAAAGCTAAAACTGTCAGTCCTGAGACACCATCAAAAATCCATTTTTCATTTATCTGACTTTCATATATCTGCATGTCCAGCGCTTATATTTAGCTTCTCAATGAACTGTTTTACCATTTTCCTTTCAGGACAACCAGGGTTACAAGTAGAAAACAACACTATTTGACATAAACAGTTGCATTCATGAGTTTCATTGACAAATGTCAATAAACATAATAAAGTCTGCCAAAGCAAAAACCTGATCAAAATGAATTTACATGAATGCTGTAAGCACAGAAATACTTTGCTCAGTGGGAAATGAGTATCCAACTAGTCAGTGACAACTCTGTGGAGTTTGGAGTTTGTGACAGAAACTATGTGAGCTTATTAAAGTATTACAGACACTATGTACAGGGTTTTCCTTTGGTCTTCTATGTAGAAGAACCCCTTACCTTCTAACAACCCTTGTGTAGCTTGTGAGCGTCATAGAACAAAACATGTTGCACGTGCATGTTCGGTAGAGTGTGAGCTTTTCATAGATAGCTTTTAATAGTTTGTAATTCAAACCATTCTGACTATACAGATGTTTTTGTAAAAACAAGACCAGGGCTTCTTCAGGATCCGCCTTTGTCTCACAAACACCGCTCTGTCTCAGCCCTCGTTGATCACACAGACTAACTCTTGGTACCACTGGATGCAGAAGACAAAGACAAATCCGATGGTACAACCCATGCGTCTATAGCTCAAACACACAATGTTTAAAAGGGGGTAGAATTCCTAAATCATGCCAGCCAAACAGTGGGTGTCATTGGGTTAATTAGGGGAAAAAATTACCGGCTTTGAAACATGGATGGCTGTATACCAACATTAGGTCATATATCACCTGTTGGCAACCAGCATCGTTGGCCATATTTCTATTTTGCCGAACCTCGCAATTCTCCATAATTAACACAATTTGATTAAAACAGCTGTTGCTGCTGAGAACGCAACACAAACCGGTGGTGCAAATGCTCTTTTCAAGATGCTCCTCCTTGATCACAACAAATGATACACCAAGACTATACTTTCAGGGATCATTTCTATAGTTCTTTACTTGAGAAATGTGTTTCGACAGTGTTAGGTCTCGCTATCCATGATGACGATTTAAGATATTCCTTTCAGAGCATGAATCTGGTGGCTAGGAATGACTTTGTTCATTTTCCTTCCACCTTTGATGACTGTTCTTCAATGGAACATGGATGAAGGGATTATGTTCTGAGTGGATGTTGATCATGTAAAAAAAAAAAAAAGCCTAAATCCTTATTGTAATTAACAGAAAGCCTATAAAGCTAAAACTGTCAGTCCTGAGACACCATCAAAAATCCATTTTTCATTTATCTGACTTTCATATATCTGCATGTCCAGCGCTTATATTTAGCTTCTCAATGAACTGTTTTACCATTTTCCTTTCAGGACAACCAGGGTTACAAGTAGAAAACAACACTATTTGACATAAACAGTTGCATTCATGAGTTTCATTGACAAATGTCAATAAACATAATAAAGTCTGCCAAAGCAAAAACCTGATCAAAATGAATTTACATGAATGCTGTAAGCACAGAAATACTTTGCTCAGTGGGAAATGAGTATCCAACTAGTCAGTGACAACTCTGTGGAGTTTGGAGTTTGTGACAGAAACTATGTGAGCTTATTAAAGTATTACAGACACTATGTACAGGGTTTTCCTTTGGTCTTCTATGTAGAAGAACCCCTTACCTTCTAACAACCCTTGTGTAGCTTGTGAGCGTCATAGAACAAAACATGTTGCACGTGCATGTTCGGTAGAGTGTGAGCTTTTCATAGATAGCTTTTAATAGTTTGTAATTCAAACCATTCTGACTATACAGATGTTTTTGTAAAAACAAGACCAGGGCTTCTTCAGGATCCGCCTTTGTCTCACAAACACCGCTCTGTCTCAGCCCTCGTTGATCACACAGACTAACTCTTGGTACCACTGGATGCAGAAGACAAAGACAAATCCGATGGTACAACCCATGCGTCTATAGCTCAAACACACAATGTTTAAAAGGGGGTAGAATTCCTAAATCATGCCAGCCAAACAGTGGGTGTCATTGGGTTAATTAGGGGAAAAAATTACCGGCTTTGAAACATGGATGGCTGTATACCAACATTAGGTCATATATCACCTGTTGGCAACCAGCATCGTTGGCCATATTTCTATTTTGCCGAACCTCGCAATTCTCCATAATTAACACAATTTGATTAAAACAGCTGTTGCTGCTGAGAACGCAACACAAACCGGTGGTGCAAATGCTCTTTTCAAGATGCTCCTCCTTGATCACAACAAATGATACACCAAGACTATACTTTCAGGGATCATTTCTATAGTTCTTTACTTGAGAAATGTGTTTCGACAGTGTTAGGTCTCGCTATCCATGATGACGATTTAAGATATTCCTTTCAGAGCATGAATCTGGTGGCTAGGAATGACTTTGTTCATTTTCCTTCCACCTTTGATGACTGTTCTTCAATGGAACATGGATGAAGGGATTATGTTCTGAGTGGATGTTGATCATGTAAAAAAAAAAAAAAGCCTAAATCCTTATTGTAATTAACAGAAAGCCTATAAAGCTAAAACTGTCAGTCCTGAGACACCATCAAAAATCCATTTTTCATTTATCTGACTTTCATATATCTGCATGTCCAGCGCTTATATTTAGCTTCTCAATGAACTGTTTTACCATTTTCCTTTCAGGACAACCAGGGTTACAAGTAGAAAACAACACTATTTGACATAAACAGTTGCATTCATGAGTTTCATTGACAAATGTCAATAAACATAATAAAGTCTGCCAAAGCAAAAACCTGATCAAAATGAATTTACATGAATGCTGTAAGCACAGAAATACTTTGCTCAGTGGGAAATGAGTATCCAACTAGTCAGTGACAACTCTGTGGAGTTTGGAGTTTGTGACAGAAACTATGTGAGCTTATTAAAGTATTACAGACACTATGTACAGGGTTTTCCTTTGGTCTTCTATGTAGAAGAACCCCTTACCTTCTAACAACCCTTGTGTAGCTTGTGAGCGTCATAGAACAAAACATGTTGCACGTGCATGTTCGGTAGAGTGTGAGCTTTTCATAGATAGCTTTTAATAGTTTGTAATTCAAACCATTCTGACTATACAGATGTTTTTGTAAAAACAAGACCAGGGCTTCTTCAGGATCCGCCTTTGTCTCACAAACACCGCTCTGTCTCAGCCCTCGTTGATCACACAGACTAACTCTTGGTACCACTGGATGCAGAAGACAAAGACAAATCCGATGGTACAACCCATGCGTCTATAGCTCAAACACACAATGTTTAAAAGGGGGTAGAATTCCTAAATCATGCCAGCCAAACAGTGGGTGTCATTGGGTTAATTAGGGGAAAAAATTACCGGCTTTGAAACATGGATGGCTGTATACCAACATTAGGTCATATATCACCTGTTGGCAACCAGCATCGTTGGCCATATTTCTATTTTGCCGAACCTCGCAATTCTCCATAATTAACACAATTTGATTAAAACAGCTGTTGCTGCTGAGAACGCAACACAAACCGGTGGTGCAAATGCTCTTTTCAAGATGCTCCTCCTTGATCACAACAAATGATACACCAAGACTATACTTTCAGGGATCATTTCTATAGTTCTTTACTTGAGAAATGTGTTTCGACAGTGTTAGGTCTCGCTATCCATGATGACGATTTAAGATATTCCTTTCAGAGCATGAATCTGGTGGCTAGGAATGACTTTGTTCATTTTCCTTCCACCTTTGATGACTGTTCTTTGTTCTTCAATGGAACATGGATGAAGGGATTATGTTCTGAGTGGATGTTGATCATGTAAAAAAAAAAAAAAGCCTAAATCCTTATTGTAATTAACAGAAAGCCTATAAAGCTAAAACTATCAGTCCTGAGACACCATCAAAAATCCATTTTTCATTTATCTGACTTTCATATATCTGCATGTCCAGCGCTTATATTTAGCTTCTCAATGAACTGTTTTACCATTTTCCTTTCAGGACAACCAGGGTTACAAGTAGAAAACAACACTATTTGACATAAACAGTTGCATTCATGAGTTTCATTGACAAATGTCAATAAACATAATAAAGTCTGCCAAAGCAAAAACCTGATCAAAATGAATTTACATGAATGCTGTAAGCACAGAAATACTTTGCTCAGTGGGAAATGAGTATCCAACTAGTCAGTGACAACTCTGTGGAGTTTGGAGTTTGTGACAGAAACTATGTGAGCTTATTAAAGTATTACAGACACTATGTACAGGGTTTTCCTTTGGTCTTCTATGTAGAAGAACCCCTTACCTTCTAACAACCCTTGTGTAGCTTGTGAGCGTCATAGAACAAAACATGTTGCACGTGCATGTTCGGTAGAGTGTGAGATTTTCATAGATAGCTTTTAATAGTTTGTAATTCAAACCATTCTGACTATACAGATGTTTTTGTAAAAACAAGACCAGGGCTTCTTCAGGATCCGCCTTTGTCTCACAAACACCGCTCTGTCTCAGCCCTCGTTGATCACACAGACTAAGTCTTGGTACCACTGGATGCAGAAGACAAAGACAAATCCGATGGTACAACCCATGCGTCTATAGCTCAAACACACAATGTTTAAAAGGGGGTAGAATTCCTAAATCATGCCAGCCAAACAGTGGGTGTCATTGGGTTAATTAGGGGAAAAAATTACCGGCTTTGAAACATGGATGGCTGTATACCAACATTAGGTCATATATCACCTGTTGGCAACCAGCATCGTTGGCCATATTTCTATTTTGCCGAACCTCGCAATTCTCCATAATTAACACAATTTGATTAAAACAGCTGTTGCTGCTGAGAACGCAACACAAACCGGTGGTGCAAATGCTCTTTTCAAGATGCTCCTCCTTGATCACAACAAATGAAACACCAAGACTATACTTTCAGGGATCATTTCTATAGTTCTTTACTTGAGAAATGTGTTTCGACAGTGTTAGGTCTCGCTATCCATGATGACGATTTAAGATATTCCTTTCAGAGCATGAATCTGGTGGCAAGGAATGACTTTGTTCATTTTCCTTCCACCTTTGATGACTGTTCTTTGTTCTTCAATGGAACATGGATGAAGGGATTATGTTCTGAGTGGATGTTGATCATGTAAAAAAAAAAAAAAGCCTAAATCCTTATTGTAATTAACAGAAAGCCTATAAAGCTAAAACTGTCAGTCCTGAGACACCATCAAAAATCCATTTTTCATTTATCTGACTTTCATATATCTGCATGTCCAGCGCTTATATTTAGCTTCTCAATGAACTGTTTTACCATTTTCCTTTCAGGACAACCAGGGTTACAAGTAGAAAACAACACTATTTGACATAAACAGTTGCATTCATGAGTTTCATTGACAAATGTCAATAAACATAATAAAGTCTGCCAAAGCAAAAACCTGATCAAAATGAATTTACATGAATGCTGTAAGCACAGAAATACTTTGCTCAGTGGGAAATGAGTATCCAACTAGTCAGTGACAACTCTGTGGAGTTTGGAGTTTGTGACAGAAACTATGTGAGCTTATTAAAGTATTACAGACACTATGTACAGGGTTTTCCTTTGGTCTTCTATGTAGAAGAACCCCTTACCTTCTAACAACCCTTGTGTAGCTTGTGAGCGTCATAGAACAAAACATGTTGCACGTGCATGTTCGGTAGAGTGTGAGATTTTCATAGATAGCTTTTAATAGTTTGTAATTCAAACCATTCTGACTATACAGATGTTTTTGTAAAAACAAGACCAGGGCTTCTTCAGGATCCGCCTTTGTCTCACAAACACCGCTCTGTCTCAGCCCTCGTTGATCACACAGACTAAGTCTTGGTACCACTGGATGCAGAAGACAAAGACAAATCCGATGGTACAACCCATGCGTCTATAGCTCAAACACACAATGTTTAAAAGGGGGTAGAATTCCTAAATCATGCCAGCCAAACAGTGGGTGTCATTGGGTTAATTAGGGGAAAAAATTACCGGCTTTGAAACATGGATGGCTGTATACCAACATTAGGTCATATATCACCTGTTGGCAACCAGCATCGTTGGCCATATTTCTATTTTGCCGAACCTCGCAATTCTCCATAATTAACACAATTTGATTAAAACAGCTGTTGCTGCTGAGAACGCAACACAAACCGGTGGTGCAAATGCTCTTTTCAAGATGCTCCTCCTTGATCACAACAAATGATACACCAAGACTATACTTTCAGGGATCATTTCTATAGTTCTTTACTTGAGAAATGTGTTTCGACAGTGTTAGGTCTCGCTATCCATGATGACGATTTAAGATATTCCTTTCAGAGCATGAATCTGGTGGCTAGGAATGACTTTGTTCATTTTCCTTCCACCTTTGATGACTGTTCTTTGTTCTTCAATGGAACATGGATGAAGGGATTATGTTCTGAGTGGATGTTGATCATGTAAAAAAAAAAAAAGCCTAAATCCTTATTGTAATTAACAGAAAGCCTATAAAGCTAAAACTATCAGTCCTGAGACACCATCAAAAATCCATTTTTCATTTATCTGACTTTCATATATCTGCATGTCCAGCGCTTATATTTAGCTTCTCAATGAACTGTTTTACCATTTTCCTTTCAGGACAACCAGGGTTACAAGTAGAAAACAACACTATTTGACATAAACAGTTGCATTCATGAGTTTCATTGACAAATGTCAATAAACATAATAAAGTCTGCCAAAGCAAAAACCTGATCAAAATGAATTTACATGAATGCTGTAAGCACAGAAATACTTTGCTCAGTGGGAAATGAGTATCCAACTAGTCAGTGACAACTCTGTGGAGTTTGGAGTTTGTGACAGAAACTATGTGAGCTTATTAAAGTATTACAGACACTATGTACAGGGTTTTCCTTTGGTCTTCTATGTAGAAGAACCCCTTACCTTCTAACAACCCTTGTGTAGCTTGTGAGCGTCATAGAACAAAACATGTTGCACGTGCATGTTCGGTAGAGTGTGAGCTTTTCATAGATAGCTTTTAATAGTTTGTAATTCAAACCATTCTGACTATACAGATGTTTTTGTAAAAACAAGACCAGGGCTTCTTCAGGATCCGCCTTTGTCTCACAAACACCGCTCTGTCTCAGCCCT
The DNA here is from genome assembly GCF_964263955.1 of Coregonus lavaretus. NCBI lineage: Eukaryota > Metazoa > Chordata > Actinopteri > Salmoniformes > Salmonidae > Coregonus > Coregonus lavaretus. The sequence goes on from NW_028156635.1 coordinate 179,245, forward strand.
CGTTGATCACACAGACTAACTCTTGGTACCACTGGATGCAGAAGACAAAGACAAATCCGATGGTACAACCCATGCGTCTATAGCTCAAACACACAATGTTTAAAAGGGGGTAGAATTCCTAAATCATGCCAGCCAAACAGTGGGTGTCATTGGGTTAATTAGGGGAAAAAATTACCGGCTTTGAAACATGGATGGCTGTATACCAACATTAGGTCATATATCACCTGTTGGCAACCAGCATCGTTGGCCATATTTCTATTTTGCCGAACCTCGCAATTCTCCATAATTAACACAATTTGATTAAAACAGCTGTTGCTGCTGAGAACGCAACACAAACCGGTGGTGCAAATGCTCTTTTCAAGATGCTCCTCCTTGATCACAACAAATGATACACCAAGACTATACTTTCAGGGATCATTTCTATAGTTCTTTACTTGAGAAATGTGTTTCGACAGTGTTAGGTCTCGCTATCCATGATGACGATTTAAGATATTCCTTTCAGAGCATGAATCTGGTGGCTAGGAATGACTTTGTTCATTTTCCTTCCACCTTTGATGACTGTTCTTTGTTCTTCAATGGAACATGGATGAAGGGATTATGTTCTGAGTGGATGTTGATCATGTAAAAAAAAAAAAAAAGCCTAAATCCTTATTGTAATTAACAGAAAGCCTATAAAGCTAAAACTATCAGTCCTGAGACACCATCAAAAATCCATTTTTCATTTATCTGACTTTCATATATCTGCATGTCCAGCGCTTATATTTAGCTTCTCAATGAACTGTTTTACCATTTTCCTTTCAGGACAACCAGGGTTACAAGTAGAAAACAACACTATTTGACATAAACAGTTGCATTCATGAGTTTCATTGACAAATGTCAATAAACATAATAAAGTCTGCCAAAGCAAAAACCTGATCAAAATGAATTTACATGAATGGTGTAAGCACAGAAATACTTTGCTCAGTGGGAAATGAGTATCCAACTAGTCAGTGACAACTCTGTGGAGTTTGGAGTTTGTGACAGAAACTATGTGAGCTTATTAAAGTATTACAGACACTATGTACAGGGTTTTCCTTTGGTCTTCTATGTAGAAGAACCCCTTACCTTCTAACAACCCTTGTGTAGCTTGTGAGCGTCATAGAACAAAACATGTTGCACGTGCATGTTCGGTAGAGTGTGAGCTTTTCATAGATAGCTTTTAATAGTTTGTAATTCAAACCATTCTGACTATACAGATGTTTTTGTAAAAACAAGACCAGGGCTTCTTCAGGATCCGCCTTTGTCTCACAAACACCGCTCTGTCTCAGCCCTCGTTGATCACACAGACTAACTCTTGGTACCACTGGATGCAGAAGACAAAGACAAATCCGATGGTACAACCCATGCGTCTATAGCTCAAACACACAATGTTTAAAAGGGGGTAGAATTCCTAAATCATGCCAGCCAAACAGTGGGTGTCATTGGGTTAATTAGGGGAAAAAATTACCGGCTTTGAAACATGGATGGCTGTATACCAACATTAGGTCATATATCACCTGTTGGCAACCAGCATCGTTGGCCATATTTCTATTTTGCCGAACCTCGCAATTCTCCATAATTAACACAATTTGATTAAAACAGCTGTTGCTGCTGAGAACGCAACACAAACCGGTGGTGCAAATGCTCTTTTCAAGATGCTCCTCCTTGATCACAACAAATGATACACCAAGACTATACTTTCAGGGATCATTTCTATAGTTCTTTACTTGAGAAATGTGTTTCGACAGTGTTAGGTCTCGCTATCCATGATGACGATTTAAGATATTCCTTTCAGAGCATGAATCTGGTGGCTAGGAATGACTTTGTTCATTTTCCTTCCACCTTTGATGACTGTTCTTTGTTCTTCAATGGAACATGGATGAAGGGATTATGTTCTGAGTGGATGTTGATCATGTAAAAAAAAAAAAAAGCCTAAATCCTTATTGTAATTAACAGAAAGCCTATAAAGCTAAAACTATCAGTCCTGAGACACCATCAAAAATCCATTTTTCATTTATCTGACTTTCATATATCTGCATGTCCAGCGCTTATATTTAGCTTCTCAATGAACTGTTTTACCATTTTCCTTTCAGGACAACCAGGGTTACAAGTAGAAAACAACACTATTTGACATAAACAGTTGCATTCATGAGTTTCATTGACAAATGTCAATAAACATAATAAAGTCTGCCAAAGCAAAAACCTGATCAAAATGAATTTACATGAATGCTGTAAGCACAGAAATACTTTGCTCAGTGGGAAATTAGTATCCAACTAGTCAGTGACAACTCTGTGGAGTTTGGAGTTTGTGACAGAAACTATGTGAGCTTATTAAAGTATTACAGACACTATGTACAGGGTTTTCCTTTGGTCTTCTATGTAGAAGAACCCCTTACCTTCTAACAACCCTTGTGTAGCTTGTGAGCGTCATAGAACAAAACATGTTGCACGTGCATGTTCGGTAGAGTGTGAGCTTTTCATAGATAGCTTTTAATAGTTTGTAATTCAAACCATTCTGACTATACAGATGTTTTTGTAAAAACAAGACCAGGGCTTCTTCAGGATCCGCCTTTGTCTCACAAACACCGCTCTGTCTCAGCCCTCGTTGATCACACAGACTAACTCTTGGTACCACTGGATGCAGAAGACAAAGACAAATCCGATGGTACAACCCATGCGTCTATAGCTCAAACACACAATGTTTAAAAGGGGGTAGAATTCCTAAATCATGCCAGCCAAACAGTGGGTGTCATTGGGTTAATTAGGGGAAAAAATTACCGGCTTTGAAACATGGATGGCTGTATACCAACATTAGGTCATATATCACCTGTTGGCAACCAGCATCGTTGGCCATATTTCTATTTTGCCGAACCTCGCAATTCTCCATAATTAACACAATTTGATTAAAACAGCTGTTGCTGCTGAGAACGCAACACAAACCGGTGGTGCAAATGCTCTTTTCAAGATGCTCCTCCTTGATCACAACAAATGATACACCAAGACTATACTTTCAGGGATCATTTCTATAGTTCTTTACTTGAGAAATGTGTTTCGACAGTGTTAGGTCTCGCTATCCATGATGACGATTTAAGATATTCCTTTCAGAGCATGAATCTGGTGGCTAGGAATGACTTTGTTCATTTTCCTTCCACCTTTGATGACTGTTCTTTGTTCTTCAATGGAACATGGATGAGGGGATTATGTTCTGAGTGGATGTTGATCATGTAAAAAAAAAAAAAAGCCTAAATCCTTATTGTAATTAACAGAAAGCCTATAAAGCTAAAACTATCAGTCCTGAGACACCATCAAAAAACCATTTTTCATTTATCTGACTTTCATATATCTGCATGTCCAGCGCTTATATTTAGCTTCTCAATGAACTGTTTTACCATTTTCCTTTCAGGACAACCAGGGTTACAAGTAGAAAACAACACTATTTGACATAAACAGTTGCATTCATGAGTTTCATTGACAAATGTCAATAAACATAATAAAGTCTGCCAAAGCAAAAACCTGATCAAAATGAATTTACATGAATGCTGTAAGCACAGAAATACTTTGCTCAGTGGGAAATGAGTATCCAACTAGTCAGTGACAACTCTGTGGAGTTTGGAGTTTGTGACAGAAACTATGTGAGCTTATTAAAGTATTACAGACACTATGTACAGGGTTTTCCTTTGGTCTTCTATGTAGAAGAACCCCTTACCTTCTAACAACCCTTGTGTAGCTTGTGAGCGTCATAGAACAAAACATGTTGCACGTGCATGTTCGGTAGAGTGTGAGCTTTTCATAGATAGCTTTTAATAGTTTGTAATTCAAACCATTCTGACTATACAGATGTTTTTGTAAAAACAAGACCAGGGCTTCTTCAGGATCCGCCTTTGTCTCACAAACACCGCTCTGTCTCAGCCCTCGTTGATCACACAGACTAACTCTTGGTACCACTGGATGCAGAAGACAAAGACAAATCCGATGGTACAACCCATGCGTCTATAGCTCAAACACACAATGTTTAAAAGGGGGTAGAATTCCTAAATCATGCCAGCCAAACAGTGGGTGTCATTGGGTTAATTAGGGGAAAAAATTACCGGCTTTGAAACATGGATGGCTGTATACCAACATTAGGTCATATATCACCTGTTGGCAACCAGCATCGTTGGCCATATTTCTATTTTGCCGAACCTCGCAATTCTCCATAATTAACACAATTTGATTAAAACAGCTGTTGCTGCTGAGAACGCAACACAAACCGGTGGTGCAAATGCTCTTTTCAAGATGCTCCTCCTTGATCACAACAAATGATACACCAAGACTATACTTTCAGGGATCATTTCTATAGTTCTTTACTTGAGAAATGTGTTTCGACAGTGTTAGGTCTCGCTATCCATGATGACGATTTAAGATATTCCTTTCAGAGCATGAATCTGGTGGCTAGGAATGACTTTGTTCATTTTCCTTCCACCTTTGATGACTGTTCTTTGTTCTTCAATGGAACATGGATGAAGGGATTATGTTCTGAGTGGATGTTGATTATGTAAAAAAAAAAAAAAGCCTAAATCCTTATTGTAATTAACAGAAAGCCTATAAAGCTAAAACTATCAGTCCTGAGACACCATCAAAAATCCATTTTTCATTTATCTGACTTTCATATATCTGCATGTCCAGCGCTTATATTTAGCTTCTCAATGAACTGTTTTACCATTTTCCTTTCAGGACAACCAGGGTTACAAGTAGAAAACAACACTATTTGACATAAACAGTTGCATTCATGAGTTTCATTGACAAATGTCAATAAACATAATAAAGTCTGCCAAAGCAAAAACCTGATCAAAATGAATTTACATGAATGCTGTAAGCACAGAAATACTTTGCTCAGTGGGAAATGAGTATCCAACTAGTCAGTGACAACTCTGTGGAGTTTGGAGTTTGTGACAGAAACTATGTGAGCTTATTAAAGTATTACAGACACTATGTACAGGGTTTTCCTTTGGTCTTCTATGTAGAAGAACCCCTTACCTTCTAACAACCCTTGTGTAGCTTGTGAGCGTCATAGAACAAAACATGTTGCACGTGCATGTTCGGTAGAGTGTGAGCTTTTCATAGATAGCTTTTAATAGTTTGTAATTCAAACCATTCTGACTATACAGATGTTTTTGTAAAAACAAGACCAGGGCTTCTTCAGGATCCGCCTTTGTCTCACAAACACCGCTCTGTCTCAGCCCTCGTTGATCACACAGACTAACTCTTGGTACCACTGGATGCAGAAGACAAAGACAAATCCGATGGTACAACCCATGCGTCTATAGCTCAAACACACAATGTTTAAAAGGGGGTAGAATTCCTAAATCATGCCAGCCAAACAGTGGGTGTCATTGGGTTAATTAGTGGAAAAAATTACCGGCTTTGAAACATGGATGGCTGTATACCAACATTAGGTCATATATCACCTGTTGGCAACCAGCATCGTTGGCCATATTTCTATTTTGCCGAACCTCGCAATTCTCCATAATTAACACAATTTGATTAAAACAGCTGTTGCTGCTGAGAACGCAACACAAACCGGTGGTGCAAATGCTATTTTCAAGATGCTCCTCCTTGATCACAACAAATGATACACCAAGACTATACTTTCAGGGATCATTTCTATAGTTCTTTACTTGAGAAATGTGTTTCGACAGTGTTAGGTCTCGCTATCCATGATGACGATTTAAGATATTCCTTTCAGAGCATGAATCTGGTGGCTAGGAATGACTTTGTTCATTTTCCTTCCACCTTTGATGACTGTTCTTTGTTCTTCAATGGAACATGGATGAAGGGATTATGTTCTGAGTGGATGTTGATCATGTAAAAAAAAAAAAAAAGCCTAAATCCTTATTGTAATTAACAGAAAGCCTATAAAGCTAAAACTATCAGTCCTGAGACACCATCAAAAATCCATTTTTCATTTATCTGACTTTCATATATCTGCATGTCCAGCGCTTATATTTAGCTTCTCAATGAACTGTTTTACCATTTTCCTTTCAGGACAACCAGGGTTACAAGTAGAAAACAACACTATTTGACATAAACAGTTGCATTCATGAGTTTCATTGACAAATGTCAATAAACATAATAAAGTCTGCCAAAGCAAAAACCTGATCAAAATGAATTTACATGAATGCTGTAAGCACAGAAATACTTTGCTCAGTGGGAAATGAGTATCCAACTAGTCAGTGACAACTCTGTGGAGTTTGGAGTTTGTGACAGAAACTATGTGAGCTTATTAAAGTATTACAGACACTATGTACAGGGTTTTCCTTTGGTCTTCTATGTAGAAGAACCCCTTACCTTCTAACAACCCTTGTGTAGCTTGTGAGCGTCATAGAACAAAACATGTTGCACGTGCATGTTCGGTAGAGTGTGAGCTTTTCATAGATAGCTTTTAATAGTTTGTAATTCAAACCATTCTGACTATACAGATGTTTTTGTAAAAACAAGACCAGGGCTTCTTCAGGATCCGCCTTTGTCTCACAAACACCGCTCTGTCTCAGCCCTCGTTGATCACACAGACTAACTCTTGGTACCACTGGATGCAGAAGACAAAGACAAATCCGATGGTACAACCCATGCGTCTATAGCTCAAACACACAATGTTTAAAAGGGGGTAGAATTCCTAAATCATGCCAGCCAAACAGTGGGTGTCATTGGGTTAATTAGTGGAAAAAATTACCGGCTTTGAAACATGGATGGCTGTATACCAACATTAGGTCATATATCACCTGTTGGCAACCAGCATCGTTGGCCATATTTCTATTTTGCCGAACCTCGCAATTCTCCATAATTAACACAATTTGATTAAAACAGCTGTTGCTGCTGAGAACGCAACACAAACCGGTGGTGCAAATGCTATTTTCAAGATGCTCCTCCTTGATCACAACAAATGATACACCAAGACTATACTTTCAGGGATCATTTCTATAGTTCTTTACTTGAGAAATGTGTTTCGACAGTGTTAGGTCTCGCTATCCATGATGACGATTTAAGATATTCCTTTCAGAGCATGAATCTGGTGGCTAGGAATGACTTTGTTCATTTTCCTTCCACCTTTGATGACTGTTCTTTGTTCTTCAATGGAACATGGATGAAGGGATTATGTTCTGAGTGGATGTTGATCATGTAAAAAAAAAAAAAAGCCTAAATCCTTATTGTAATTAACAGAAAGCCTATAAAGCTAAAACTATCAGTCCTGAGACACCATCAAAAATCCATTTTTCATTTATCTGACTTTCATATATCTGCATGTCCAGCGCTTATATTTAGCTTCTCAATGAACTGTTTTACCATTTTCCTTTCAGGACAACCAGGGTTACAAGTAGAAAACAACACTATTTGACATAAACAGTTGCATTCATGAGTTTCATTGACAAATGTCAATAAACATAATAAAGTCTGCCAAAGCAAAAACCTGATCAAAATGAATTTACATGAATGCCGTAAGCACAGAAATACTTTGCTCAGTGGGAAATGAGTATCCAACTAGTCAGTGACAACTCTGTGGAGTTTGGAGTTTGTGACAGAAACTATGTGAGCTTATTAAAGTATTACAGACACTATGTACAGGGTTTTCCTTTGGTCTTCTATGTAGAAGAACCCCTTACCTTCTAACAACCCTTGTGTAGCTTGTGAGCGTCATAGAACAAAACATGTTGCACGTGCATGTTCGGTAGAGTGTGAGCTTTTCATAGATAGCTTTTAATAGTTTGTAATTCAAACCATTCTGACTATACAGATGTTTTTGTAAAAACAAGACCAGGGCCTCTTCAGGATCCGCCTTTGTCTCACAAACACCGCTCTGTCTCAGCCCTCGTTGATCACACAGACTAACTCTTGGTACCACTGGATGCAGAAGACAAAGACAAATCCGATGGTACAACCCATGCGTCTATAGCTCAAACACACAATGTTTAAAAGGGGGTAGAATTCCTAAATCATGCCAGCCAAACAGTGGGTGTCATTGGGTTAATTAGGGGAAAAAATTACCGGCTTTGAAACATGGATGGCTGTATACCAACATTAGGTCATATATCACCTGTTGGCAACCAGCATCGTTGGCCATATTTCTATTTTGCCGAACCTCGCAATTCTCCATAATTAACACAATTTGATTAAAACAGCTGTTGCTGCTGAGAACGCAACACAAACCGGTGGTGCAAATGCTCTTTTCAAGATGCTCCTCCTTGATCACAACAAATGATACACCAAGACTATACTTTCAGGGATCATTTCTATAGTTCTTTACTTGAGAAATGTGTTTCGACAGTGTTAGGTCTCGCTATCCATGATGACGATTTAAGATATTCCTTTCAGAGCATGAATCTGGTGGCTAGGAATGACTTTGTTCATTTTCCTTCCACCTTTGATGACTGTTCTTTGTTCTTCAATGGAACATGGATGAAGGGATTATGTTCTGAGTGGATGTTGATCATGTAAAAAAAAAAAAAAAGCCTAAATCCTTATTGTAATTAACAGAAAGCCTATAAAGCTAAAACTATCAGTCCTGAGACACCATCAAAAATCCATTTTTCATTTATCTGACTTTCATATATCTGCATGTCCAGCGCTTATATTTAGCTTCTCAATGAACTGTTTTACCATTTTCCTTTCAGGACAACCAGGGTTACAAGTAGAAAACAACACTATTTGACATAAACAGTTGCATTCATGAGTTTCATTGACAAATGTCAATAAACATAATAAAGTCTGCCAAAGCAAAAACCTGATCAAAATGAATTTACATGAATGCCGTAAGCACAGAAATACTTTGCTCAGTGGGAAATGAGTATCCAACTAGTCAGTGACAACTCTGTGGAGTTTGGAGTTTGTGACAGAAACTATGTGAGCTTATTAAAGTATTACAGACACTATGTACAGGGTTTTCCTTTGGTCTTCTATGTAGAAGAACCCCTTACCTTCTAACAACCCTTGTGTAGCTTGTGAGCGTCATAGAACAAAACATGTTGCACGTGCATGTTCGGTAGAGTGTGAGCTTTTCATAGATAGCTTTTAATAGTTTGTAATTCAAACCATTCTGACTATACAGATGTTTTTGTAAAAACAAGACCAGGGCCTCTTCAGGATCCGCCTTTGTCTCACAAACACCGCTCTGTCTCAGCCCTCGTTGATCACACAGACTAACTCTTGGTACCACTGGATGCAGAAGACAAAGACAAATCCGATGGTACAACCCATGCGTCTATAGCTCAAACACACAATGTTTAAAAGGGGGTAGAATTCCTAAATCATGCCAGCCAAACAGTGGGTGTCATTGGGTTAATTAGGGGAAAAAATTACCGGCTTTGAAACATGGATGGCTGTATACCAACATTAGGTCATATATCACCTGTTGGCAACCAGCATCGTTGGCCATATTTCTATTTTGCCGAACCTCGCAATTCTCCATAATTAACACAATTTGATTAAAACAGCTGTTGCTGCTGAGAACGCAACACAAACCGGTGGTGCAAATGCTCTTTTCAAGATGCTCCTCCTTGATCACAACAAATGATACACCAAGACTATACTTTCAGGGATCATTTCTATAGTTCTTTACTTGAGAAATGTGTTTCGACAGTGTTAGGTCTCGCTATCCATGATGACGATTTAAGATATTCCTTTCAGAGCATGAATCTGGTGGCTAGGAATGACTTTGTTCATTTTCCTTCCACCTTTGATGACTGTTCTTTGTTCTTCAATGGAACATGGATGAAGGGATTATGTTCTGAGTGGATGTTGATCATGTAAAAAAAAAAAAAAAGCCTAAATCCTTATTGTAATTAACAGAAAGCCTATAAAGCTAAAACTATCAGTCCTGAGACACCATCAAAAATCCATTTTTCATTTATCTGACTTTCATATATCTGCATGTCCAGCGCTTATATTTAGCTTCTCAATGAACTGTTTTACCATTTTCCTTTCAGGACAACCAGGGTTACAAGTAGAAAACAACACTATTTGACATAAACAGTTGCATTCATGAGTTTCATTGACAAATGTCAATAAACATAATAAAGTCTGCCAAAGCAAAAACCTGATCAAAATGAATTTACATGAATGCTGTAAGCACAGAAATACTTTGCTCAGTGGGAAATGAGTATCCAACTAGTCAGTGACAACTCTGTGGAGTTTGGAGTTTGTGACAGAAACTATGTGAGCTTATTAAAGTATTACAGACACTATGTACAGGGTTTTCCTTTGGTCTTCTATGTAGAAGAACCCCTTACCTTCTAACAACCCTTGTGTAGCTTGTGAGCGTCATAGAACAAAACATGTTGCACGTGCATGTTCGGTAGAGTGTGAGCTTTTCATAGATAGCTTTTAATAGTTTGTAATTCAAACCATTCTGACTATACAGATGTTTTTGTAAAAACAAGACCAGGGCTTCTTCAGGATCCGCCTTTGTCTCACAAACACCGCTCTGTCTCAGCCCTCGTTGATCACACAGACTAACTCTTGGTACCACTGGATGCAGAAGACAAAGACAAATCCGATGGTACAACCCATGCGTCTATAGCTCAAACACACAATGTTTAAAAGGGGGTAGAATTCCTAAATCATGCCAGCCAAACAGTGGGTGTCATTGGGTTAATTAGGGGAAAAAATTACCGGCTTTGAAACATGGATGGCTGTATACCAACATTAGGTCATATATCACCTGTTGGCAACCAGCATCGTTGGCCATATTTCTATTTTGCCGAACCTCGCAATTCTCCATAATTAACACAATTTGATTAAAACAGCTGTTGCTGCTGAGAACGCAACACAAACCGGTGGTGCAAATGCTCTTTTCAAGATGCTCCTCCTTGATCACAACAAATGATACACCAAGACTATACTTTCAGGGATCATTTCTATAGTTCTTTACTTGAGAAATGTGTTTCGACAGTGTTAGGTCTCGCTATCCATGATGACGATTTAAGATATTCCTTTCAGAGCATGAATCTGGTGGCTAGGAATGACTTTGTTCATTTTCCTTCCACCTTTGATGACTGTTCTTTGTTCTTCAATGGAACATGGATGAAGGGATTATGTTCTGAGTGGATGTTGATCATGTAAAAAAAAAAAAAAGCCTAAATCCTTATTGTAATTAACAGAAAGCCTATAAAGCTAAAACTATCAGTCCTGAGACACCATCAAAAATCCATTTTTCATTTATCTGACTTTCATATATCTGCATGTCCAGCGCTTATATTTAGCTTCTCAATGAACTGTTTTACCATTTTCCTTTCAGGACAACCAGGGTTACAAGTAGAAAACAACACTATTTGACATAAACAGTTGCATTCATGAGTTTCATTGACAAATGTCAATAAACATAATAAAGTCTGCCAAAGCAAAAACCTGATCAAAATGAATTTACATGAATGCTGTAAGCACAGAAATACTTTGCTCAGTGGGAAATGAGTATCCAACTAGTCAGTGACAACTCTGTGGAGTTTGGAGTTTGTGACAGAAACTATGTGAGCTTATTAAAGTATTACAGACACTATGTACAGGGTTTTCCTTTGGTCTTCTATGTAGAAGAACCCCTTACCTTCTAACAACCCTTGTGTAGCTTGTGAGCGTCATAGAACAAAACATGTTGCACGTGCATGTTCGGTAGAGTGTGAGCTTTTCATAGATAGCTTTTAATAGTTTGTAATTCAAACCATTCTGACTATACAGATGTTTTTGTAAAAACAAGACCAGGGCTTCTTCAGGATCCGCCTTTGTCTCACAAACACCGCTCTGTCTCAGCCCTCGTTGATCACACAGACTAACTCTTGGTACCACTGGATGCAGAAGACAAAGACAAATCCGATGGTACAACCCATGCGTCTATAGCTCAAACACACAATGTTTAAAAGGGGGTAGAATTCCTAAATCATGCCAGCCAAACAGTGGGTGTCATTGGGTTAATTAGGGGAAAAAATTACCGGCTTTGAAACATGGATGGCTGTATACCAACATTAGGTCATATATCACCTGTTGGCAACCAGCATCGTTGGCCATATTTCTATTTTGCCGAACCTCGCAATTCTCCATAATTAACACAATTTGATTAAAACAGCTGTTGCTGCTGAGAACGCAACACAAACCGGTGGTGCAAATGCTCTTTTCAAGATGCTCCTCCTTGATCACAACAAATGATACACCAAGACTATACTTTCAGGGATCATTTCTATAGTTCTTTACTTGAGAAATGTGTTTCGACAGTGTTAGGTCTCGCTATCCATGATGACGATTTAAGATATTCCTTTCAGAGCATGAATCTGGTGGCTAGGAATGACTTTGTTCATTTTCCTTCCACCTTTGATGACTGTTCTTTGTTCTTCAATGGAACATGGATGAAGGGATTATGTTCTGAGTGGATGTTGATCATGTAAAAAAAAAAAAAAGCCTAAATCCTTATTGTAATTAACAGAAAGCCTATAAAGCTAAAACTATCAGTCCTGAGACACCATCAAAAATCCATTTTTCATTTATCTGACTTTCATATATCTGCATGTCCAGCGCTTATATTTAGCTTCTCAATGAACTGTTTTACCATTTTCCTTTCAGGACAACCAGGGTTACAAGTAGAAAACAACACTATTTGACATAAACAGTTGCATTCATGAGTTTCATTGACAAATGTCAATAAACATAATAAAGTCTGCCAAAGCAAAAACCTGATCAAAATGAATTTACATGAATGCTGTAAGCACAGAAATACTTTGCTCAGTGGGAAATGAGTATCCAACTAGTCAGTGACAACTCTGTGGAGTTTGGAGTTTGTGACAGAAACTATGTGAGCTTATTAAAGTATTACAGACACTATGTACAGGGTTTTCCTTTGGTCTTCTATGTAGAAGAACCCCTTACCTTCTAACAACCCTTGTGTAGCTTGTGAGCGTCATAGAACAAAACATGTTGCACGTGCATGTTCGGTAGAGTGTGAGCTTTTCATAGATAGCTTTTAATAGTTTGTAATTCAAACCATTCTGACTATACAGATGTTTTTGTAAAAACAAGACCAGGGCTTCTTCAGGATCCGCCTTTGTCTCACAAACACCGCTCTGTCTCAGCCCTCGTTGATCACACAGACTAACTCTTGGTACCACTGGATGCAGAAGACAAAGACAAATCCGATGGTACAACCCATGCGTCTATAGCTCAAACACACAATGTTTAAAAGGGGGTAGAATTCCTAAATCATGCCAGCCAAACAGTGGGTGTCATTGGGTTAATTAGGGGAAAAAATTACCGGCTTTGAAACATGGATGGCTGTATACCAACATTAGGTCATATATCACCTGTTGGCAACCAGCATCGTTGGCCATATTTCTATTTTGCCGAACCTCGCAATTCTCCATAATTAACACAATTTGATTAAAACAGCTGTTGCTGCTGAGAACGCAACACAAACCGGTGGTGCAAATGCTCTTTTCAAGATGCTCCTCCTTGATCACAACAAATGATACACCAAGACTATACTTTCAGGGATCATTTCTATAGTTCTTTACTTGAGAAATGTGTTTCGACAGTGTTAGGTCTCGCTATCCATGATGACGATTTAAGATATTCCTTTCAGAGCATGAATCTGGTGGCTAGGAATGACTTTGTTCATTTTCCTTCCACCTTTGATGACTGTTCTTTGTTCTTCAATGGAACATGGATGAAGGGATTATGTTCTGAGTGGATGTTGATCATGTAAAAAAAAAAAAAAGCCTAAATCCTTATTGTAATTAACAGAAAGCCTATAAAGCTAAAACTATCAGTCCTGAGACACCATCAAAAATCCATTTTTCATTTATCTGACTTTCATATATCTGCATGTCCAGCGCTTATATTTAGCTTCTCAATGAACTGTTTTACCATTTTCCTTTCAGGACAACCAGGGTTACAAGTAGAAAACAACACTATTTGACATAAACAGTTGCATTCATGAGTTTCATTGACAAATGTCAATAAACATAATAAAGTCTGCCAAAGCAAAAACCTGATCAAAATGAATTTACATGAATGCTGTAAGCACAGAAATACTTTGCTCAGTGGGAAATGAGTATCCAACTAGTCAGTGACAACTCTGTGGAGTTTGGAGTTTGTGACAGAAACTATGTGAGCTTATTAAAGTATTACAGACACTATGTACAGGGTTTTCCTTTGGTCTTCTATGTAGAAGAACCCCTTACCTTCTAACAACCCTTGTGTAGCTTGTGAGCGTCATAGAACAAAACATGTTGCACGTGCATGTTCGGTAGAGTGTGAGCTTTTCATAGATAGCTTTTAATAGTTTGTAATTCAAACCATTCTGACTATACAGATGTTTTTGTAAAAACAAGACCAGGGCTTCTTCAGGATCCGCCTTTGTCTCACAAACACCGCTCTGTCTCAGCCCTCGTTGATCACACAGACTAACTCTTGGTACCACTGGATGCAGAAGACAAAGACAAATCCGATGGTACAACCCATGCGTCTATAGCTCAAACACACAATGTTTAAAAGGGGGTAGAATTCCTAAATCATGCCAGCCAAACAGTGGGTGTCATTGGGTTAATTAGGGGAAAAAATTACCGGCTTTGAAACATGGATGGCTGTATACCAACATTAGGTCATATATCACCTGTTGGCAACCAGCATCGTTGGCCATATTTCTATTTTGCCGAACCTCGCAATTCTCCATAATTAACACAATTTGATTAAAACAGCTGTTGCTGCTGAGAACGCAACACAAACCGGTG